>NW_026943824.1:2995665-3080665 GCF_035594765.1 Anolis carolinensis
ACCACCCTAAAGGGGCCTTAAACAACTTCTAACAGGCCCAAAGGGGCAAAACGAACCCTGGACCGCCCTAAAGGGGCCTTAAACAACTTCTAAACAGCTCAAAGGGGCAAAACGAACCTGGACCACCCTAAAGGGGCCTTAAACAACTTCTAAACAGGCTCAAAGGGGCAAAAACGAACCCTGGACCACCCTAATGGGGCCTTAAACAACTTCTAAACAGGCTCTAAGGGGCAAAACGAACCCTGGACCACCCTAAAGGGGCCTTAAACAACTTCTAAACAGGCTCAAAGGGGCAAAACGAACCCTGGACCACCCTAAAGGGGCCTTAAACAACTTCTATACAGGCCCAAAGGGGCAAAACGAACCCTGGACCACCCTAAAGGGGCCTTAAACAACTTCTAAACAGGCTCAAAGGGGCAAAACGAACCCTGGACCACCCTAAAGGGGCCTTAAACAACTTCTAAACAAGCCCAAAGGGGCAAAACGAACCCTGGGCCACCCTAAAGGGGCCTTAAACAACTTCTAAACAGGCCCAAAGGGGCAAAACGAACCCTGGACCACCCTAAAGGGGCCTTAAACAACTTCTAAACAGGGTCAAAGGTGCAAAACGAACCCTGGACCACCCTAAAGGGGCCTTAAACAACTCCTAAACAGGCTCAAAGGGGCAAAACGAACCCTGGACTACCCTAAAGGGGCCCCAAACAACTTCTAAACAGGCTCAAAGGGGCAAAACGAACCCTGGACCTACCTAAAGGGGCCCCAAACAACTTCTAAACAGGCCCAAAGGGGCAAAACGAACCCTGGACCACCCTAAAGGGGCCCCAAACAACTTCTAAACAGGCTCAAAGGGGCAAAACGAACCCCTGGACTACCCTAAAGGGGCCCTTAAACAACTTCTAAAAAGGCCCAAAGGGGCAAAACCGAACCCTGGACCACCCTAAAGGGGCCTTAAACAACTTCTAAACAGGCCCAAAGGGGCAAAACGAACCCTGGACCACCCTAAAGGGGCCCCAAACAACTTCTAAACAGGCTCAAAGGGGCAAAACGAAACCCTGGACCGACCCTAAAGGGGCCCCAAACAACTTCTAAACAGGCCCAAAGGGGCAAAACGAACCCTGGACCACCCTAAAGGGGCCTTAAACAACTTCTAAACAGGCTCAAAGGGCAAAAACGAACCCTGGACCACCCCTAAAGGGGCCTTAAACAACTTCTAAACAGGCCTCAAAGGGGCAAAACGAACCCTGGACCACCCTAAAGGGGCCTTAAACAACTTCTAAACAGGCTCAAAGGGGCAAAACGAACCCTGGACCACCCTAAAGGGGCCTTAAACAACTTCTAAACAGGCTCAAAGGGGCAAAACGAACCCTGGACCACCCTAAAGGGGCCTTAAACAACTTCTAAACAGGCTCAAAGGGGCAAAACGAACCCTGGACCACCCTAAAGGGGCCCCAAACAACTTCTAAACAGGCTCAAAGGGGCAAAACGAACCCTGGACCACCCTAAAGGGGCCCCAAACAACTTCTAAACAGGCTCAAAGGGGCAAAACGAACCCTGGACCACCCTAAAGGGGCACCAAACAACTTCTAAACAGGCCCAAAGGGGCAAAACGAACCCTGGACCACCCTAATGGGGCCCCAAACAACTTCTAAACAGGCTCAAAGGGGCAAAACGAACCCTGGACCACCCTAATGGGGCCTTAAACAACTTCTCAACAGGCTCAAAGGGGCAAAACGAACCCTGGACTACCCTAAAGGGGCCTTAAACAACTTCTAAACAGGCTCAAAGGGGCAAAACGAACCCTGGACCACCCTAAAGGGGCCCCAAACAACTTCTAAACAGGCTCAAAGGGGCAAAACGAACCCTGGACCACCCTAAAGGGGCCTTAAACAACTTCTAAACAGGCTCAAAGGGGCAAAACGAACCCTGAACCACCCTAAAGGGGCCCCAAACAACTTCTAAACAGGCCCAAAGGGGCAAAACGAACCCTGGACCACCCTAAAGGGGCCTTAAACAACTTCTAAACAGGCTCAAAGGGGCAAAACGAACCCTGGACCACCCTAAAGGGGCCTTAAACAACTTCTAAACAGGCTCAAAGGGGCAAAACGAACCCTGGACCACCCTAAAGGGGCCTTAAACAACTTCTAAACAGGCTCAAAGGGGCAAAACGAACCCTGGACCACCCTAAAGGGGCCTTAAACAACTTATAAACAGGCTCAAAGGGGCAAAACGAACCCTGGACCACCCTAAAGGGGCCTTAAACAACTTCTAAACAGGCCCAAAGGGGCAAATCGAATCCTGGACCACCCTAAAGGGGCCCCAAACAACTTCTAAACAGGCCCAAAGGGGCAAAACGAACCCTGGACCACCCTAAAGGGGCCCCAAACAACTTCTAAACAGGCTCAAAGGGGCAAAACGAACCCTGGACCACCCTAAAGGGGCCTTAAACAACTTCTAAACATGCTCAAAGGGGCAAAACGAGTCCTGAACCACCCTAAAGGGGCCCCAAACAACTTCTAAACAGGCTCAAAGGGGCAAAACGAACCCTGGACCACCCTCATGGGGCCCCAAACAACTTCTAAACAGGCTCAAAGGGGCAAAACGAACCCTGGACCACCCTAAAGGGGCCTTAAACAACTTCTAAACAGGCCCAAAGGGGCAAAACGAACCCTGGACCACCCTAAAGGGGCCCCAAACAACTTCTAAACAGGCTCAAAGGGGCAAAACGAACCCTGGACCACCCTAAAGGGGCCCCAAACATATACTGTAATATTATAATGCAATACAATATAAATACTGTATTATTATAACATATACTGTAATATTATAATGCAATACAATATAATACTGTATTATTATAACATATACTGTAATATTATAATGCAATACAATATAATATTGTATTGGGGGCCCCAGTTAAAGCACTGAGCTGCTGAACTTGTGGACCGAAAGGTTGCAGGTTCGAATCCAGGGTGCGCAGTGAGCACCCGCTGTTAGCTCCAGCTTCTGCCAACCAAGCAGTTCGAAAACATGCAAATGTGAGTAGATCAATAGGTACCGCTCCGGTGGGAAGGTAATGATGCTCCATGCAGTCATGCCAGTGGCCACATGGCCTAGGAGGTGTCTACGGACAACGCCGGCTCTTCTGCTTAGAAATAGAGATGAGCACCATCCCCAGAGTTGGACTTAATGTCAGGGCAAAACCATTACCTTTACCTATACTGTATATTATAGACAATATATATAGTTTGGCCCCAGAGCTCCCATGTCTCCTCACCTGTGTGGGTCAAGGCCTGGAACCAGTCTAGCAGTTTCTCCAAGGAAGTGTCGTCCGAAACGGGGCAGCGAGGGTCGGCCAGGACTGTGCAGACGGCAGGCAGCAGCTGGGAACACTGGGCCTCCATGACGGGCAGGCTCACCGGAGGAGTTGTAGTTTGGAGAGGCCCTGTCACTCTTCCAAGCCCCTGTCAAACTCCCAGGCTGACATACAATTGAGCCATGACGGTCCAAACGGCATTCACTTACTTTCTTCCCACAGTAAACAAATACTCCAGCCCTTCAGAGCAACGCAAGGCCTTCTCTCCACAGCAAGGGATAGTGAGCATGCGCAGTTCGGCCTTTGAACAGGAGGACTCTGGGAGTTGTGGTCCAAGGGAAGGAGAGGACTCCTGTCTCTTTAAGGGCCAGCGCGAATTTTGGACTACAGTTCCCAGAAGCGCTGGTGGGTCTGAACAAGCGTGTTCCGGAAGTGGCGCCGCGCTCCTCACTTTCCCCCTCCCATTGGGAGGCCATCCGGGTCCTTGACTGGCTGGTTGCCATGGCCGGTTGCCATGGAGTCCCTCAAAGCCGGAAGTGTGTGTATCAAAGGGAGAGAGCGGCTCTGCAGCGAGGAGGGAGGCCATGTCTGAAGGCCCCAGCGAGACCGCCTCGGAGCCCGGGCCCCAGAGGGAAAAGGTGGGCCCCTTTTATACATACATACATATTTATTTATCTATCTAGGGCCATGTTCCAGAAGCATTCTCTCCTGACGTTTCGCCCACATCTATGGCAGGCATCTTCAGAGGTTGTGAGGTCACAATCTCTTGAGGATGCCTGCCATAGATGTGGGCGAAACGTCAGAAGAAACTTCATATGTATGGTCATATTCCAGAAGCATTCTCTCCTGATGTTTCGCCCACATCTATGGCAGGCATCCTCAGAGGCTGTGAGGTCACAATCTCTTGAGGATGCCTGCCATAGATGTGTGTGAAACGTCAGGAGAGACTTCACAACCTCTGAGCATGCCTGCCATAAATGTGGGCGAAACGTCAGGAGAGAATGCTTCTGGAACATGGCCAGACAGCCCGGAAAACACACAACAACCCTATGCTGAATTGGTCAAGACTCAATCGAAAAACTATAGCAAATTGAAAAACTATTGAAAAATGTCCTGCAGAGTGTCTTTCAAAAACAAAGTTTTTGTAGTTTAATAAAGTTTTCCCATGTTATATATTAAATATTAAATATTATTTATTTATTTATTTATTACAACATTTATATCCCGCCCTTCTCACCCGAGAGGGGACTCAGGGCAGCTTACAATAAACACACATATAAAAATTATACAATACACTATAAATCAGATTAAAAATTATTAACTTACATCAACATTCATAAAAAGATATAATATAATAGATATAAAGAGATAAATATTAAAGATATAATAATAATATATTATTATATATTAAATGTAATATTACTAATAATATTACCATATAATGATATACAGTAGAGTCTCACTTATCCAACATAAACGGGCTGGCAGAACATTGGATAAGCTAATATGTTGGATAATAAGGATGGATTAAGGAAAAGCCTATTAAACATCAAATTAGGTTATGATTTTACAAATTAAGCACCAAAACATCATGTTATACAACACATTTGACAGAAAAAGTAGTTCAATACGCAGTAATCTTATGTTGTAACTACTGTATTTATGAATTTAGCACCAAAATATCACAATATATTGAAAACATTGACTACAAAAATGGCTTGGATATTCCAGAAGCTTGGATAAGCGAGGCTTGGATAATAATAATAATAATAATAATAATAATAATAATAATAACAACAACAACTTTATTCTTATACCCCGCCCCATCTCCCCAAAGGGACTCGGGGTGGCTTACATGGGGCCATGCCCAAACAACAATATAATAACAATGGCAAGACAATAAAACAAATTACTCAACAGTAAAACATCAGCATCAATAAAACAGTCATAAAAGGATAAGTGAGACTCTACTGTAATAATAATAAATTATTATATATTAAATGTAATATTACTAATAATATTACCATATAATGATATAGTACAATATAGTAATCTAATGCTTATATTATATTGTGCTGTGTTAATAATATATTGTATGTTTATTTGATTTGTAAGCCGCTCTGAGTCCCCTTTCGGGGTGAGAAGAGCAGGATATAAATGTAGTAAATAAATAAATTAATAATAATGTTTTGATAGTAGAACCAATTAGGAAATGACATTTATAACCCAGGAACAAAAATCGTGTTACATAGTGTAATAGATCGTGAGAAATATGCCCTCTCGTCATTGGGCAATAGATCCAAGATAGGTTTAAAACGTGACCTCTTCATGTGACACAGTATTAATTTATAGAATTAACCATCCTAAGTTCTAGTAATACCCTGTTTCCCCTAAAATAAGACATCCCCAGAAAATAAGACCTAGTAGAGGTTTTGCTGAATTGCTAAATATAAGGCCTCCCCTGAAAGTAAGACCTAGCAAAGGTTTTGTTTGGAAGCATGCCCGCCAAACAGAACACCAGAGCATGCAGGATCGGTAAATGTATGTATCATAGAGTATTATACATGGAAATAATGGTAGTAACAAGAAATTCTTGATAGGATTCACAGTTTGTCTGGTTATGCTGGTTTGTGATGACAACTACTGTACATTATATAATAAATGTTCATTTTTTTTTGTTCAACAATAAATGTGAATACTTCTTCATGGAAAACGAAAACATCCCCTGAAAATAAGACCTAGCACATCTTTGGGGGCAAAAATTAATATAAGACACTGTCTTATTTCCGGGGAAACACGGTAGTTGTTTGGGCTCTGGTGACCTCATTTATGGGCTTTCCTCACAATCGCCAAATGGAACCACTGCAGTTCACAATCCTTGGTTCTATTTCCATTGGCAACCTGTTCAAGGAGGACATGAAAGTGAAGATTGTATGTCGTTACGACCTTCCCTTCCCCATCTCTGAGGTCTTTCCAAATCGCAATTTTGTTCAAATTGACCTATTCTGTATGCTGTGTAGTTTTGTGCTTAAATTGTGCTCTTTTGGAAGTTGTTGAGCTCTGATTCCCATCATCTCCATCCAAGCTGAACTCTGGTGAGATATATGGGAATAATAAACCATCTGGTTCATAGGCCACACGAAACATTAGGATCACACAAGTGCCATCACTTCCCTCTTTTCTCCCTGGTTTCAGATCTAGATTTGCTATAGTTGGAAGTCTATGTGTTTGCTGCAAATATTTGCTCACTTCCCTTAAAACTTTGTAGTTTGCTTGTTTCACAGTCTGATCACTAGCACAGCAAAACAAATTGGATAGGGAGATATAGACTCAGATCAGATGCCCGAAGAATAAAAAAGGAACAATCTGCCAATCTGCTCTGAAGAATGTGACTTCAGGAAATTAAAAATTCTGTGTGGGCTGGACGTGACACATGCCCGGCTGCGAGCAAGGCATCATCAGACCGGGCTGATCTCTTATCACTCCATGCAGCTTTCTTTCCTGCGATCCAGCTTTTAAAAGTTACATTCACCCTGCTTTCTGTTCTTTTCGCTGAGAGGCAGATCTAGATCTCACAAAACTGGGCTGGGGTGAAAAGGACAGCGGAAATGAACCACTGGAGCTGTTCCTTTAAGGGTGACTTATTTGCAGTTAAAAGAAATAACTAACACTATACTATTTTTAAAGGAAATTAAAATCAAATTATTTCTGGATGACACAAGGAAAGAATGATATATTTCAACAGTATGTTATGAAATTCATAATTCTGAAAAGAGAGAACTTTAACCATGATTTGCTGTACTAAGTACTTTATAGCCAGTTATGAGAGTTGTAGTTTAAAGCATCTGAAGGGCCACAGTTACCCTCACCAAAATTAACAAATCTCACATAAGAGGTTTTTTGGAAGAGCAGTGAGAATACTGATGCACCATCGATCTGGCAGTTTTATGCAAATAATCCCTGAAAGTATTATGTTATATAGTCGTGGCTTTTTTGTCTTTTTAAAGTGTATCTTTAAAAATGTTTTGCTATTGTGACTAGTTTGTTTCTGTTTCCATGTCTGCCTTTTGTATTGTATTTTTTATAATTGTAAAATAACTTGAGTCCCAATTTTTGGGGAAAAGACAAGTGGGAAATAATAACAATAACAACATCTACATATTTATTCCCCAGGCAGAGGAGAGTCTTTCTTCGCTTAGCTATGAGTCGGACACCAAACTGGTGAGTTGGACCAGAAATTATGGTAGTTTTGAGTTGTCTCCTGCTTCTACCGATTTTCAATGTGGTTAATTCTCAGCATCACTCACTACATAACAATAACAACTGAACGTTTGCTGTCTGCTTAGAAAAGTAGCTACTGTTTGCAAGTTCTTGTATAAATTGTGTGTGAAAAATTCAAATTCAAAACAGTCTCTTTTTTTCAGAAATTGAAGAAGAAACCAGCTCGCATGTCACCCATATCACCAAGTTAGTACAATCTAAATCTTTTAACATGATGTTCATATCCTGAAACTACCTAACCTCAATGAGAAGTGAGATTCTTTGTCTGATTTTTTTCCCTTTGCCTTAGAATCTCCATATCTCTCTACATGGGCTGGATTTTCAAGATCATTTAAAGGCAGAGAGAGAAAGAAAAGTGAAATCCCTTCGGTCAAGTCATCAGGGCAGCTGTGGCGTGGAACACTCAGACAAGGTACTTGCATGTGAAGTCAACTCCTCTTTCTCTAGGTTGCCTCTTGCATTGTCTTGACAAACGTGGGAACAGGTGCCAAGTACCTCCACTCGATAGGCTGAGGATAACATGAGAAGCTTTGAGCCATAATCATTTTAATCTTTATACTGTGTAGTGTGGTATATATATTTTGGCTAAGTTGTACTCTTCTTGACCTGTGAGGAGACATGGGTAACAGTCATTTATTATTATTATTATTATTATTATTATTATTATTATTATTATTATTTGAAACACAACAAGATGAGTCCACAGCAGACACTCTGCTGGCTGTTGAATTGGATCACACATCGGACACTTCACAAGTGTCTAGGACTGTGTGATGTATCGGCAAATAATGCGAGCAGATCCCAGTCAGGTGGCCTTCTGCAGCTGGCAAATGGTAATTTTGTCAGCACCGATTGTGTTTAAGTGCAGGCCAAGGCCTTTAGGCACTGCACCCAGTGTGCCAATCACCACTGGGACCACCTTGACTGGCAGAGTCTTTGTAGTTCGATCTTTAAATCCTCATATAGTGTCAACTTTTCCAGTTGTTTCTCCTCAATCCTGCTGTCACCTGGGATTGCGACATTGACAATCCATACTTTGTCTTTTAACACGATTGTGACATCAGGAGTATTGTGCTCCAAAACCCTGTCTGTCTGAATTCCCAGAGTAGCTTGACATGTTCATTATTATTATTATTATTAGTATTAGTATTAGATGTATGTCTGGGAGACCAATCAACGGGATAACATGAGCTCAGTAGCGCTTTCCCAGTTTTGCGCCCCAGAAGCTTGTACTGAAAAGCATACTGCCTTGAATGCCAGGAACTATTCCTCTCTGGATATCATATCAGCAGAAGGAAAAATGCTTCAGAGTGGTGGGGAGAGAAGGAGCCAATCCTTTGGTCTGCTCCTAGTTCTGAGACTATATTTACTGCCGCATCAGCCCTGGTGATAGTAGTATGCTGTTGGAGCTTCCAAGAAATTTCCTGCTTGAAATCAAAGTATTCCCCTACATGAGGATCAGTTGACATGGGAAGCTGGAGTTGTGAGAATCCTTTGCCCTACTCCAGTGACTTTTTACTTCTTCCAGGCATTTATCTTAAGCATTTCACTTACTGGCCTCCACTGCCTTTTCCCCTTGGCCTTGCAGTGCTCTGGGCCCATTGGCTGTGCTTCATTGTTTTATATTCTCTTTCTCAGGTACCAGAGCAGGCGAGAAAAACCCAGACCTTCCCCTTGGTGCTGCGCTGTCCGCTCTCCCTGGCAGCACTCCAGAATATCTGAAGGAAGCATTGGGCATGAAGAAGCCAAACCATGCTCGCTTCTCCAGCAGTGGTGAGTCCAGCTAATAGGGAACAGATGCCCACCGGTGAGACTTAAGTGCTGGTTGTTACCTTTTAAGCCCCGTGCAGTTTGGGTCCAGGTTACTTGCAGGATCAGCCGCCGCTTTATAATCCATTCTGTTACTCATCTAGGAAGAGGCTGGCAACTGTCATTGAGAAGACAATGCTCACGACTCCTTGTCTTTTCCCCCAGGCTATATCCCTGGAACGCCAGACTACAAAGAAAAGGAAGATATGTATGATGAAATTATTGAATTAAAGAAGGTAGAGATGTGTATTTATTTACATATTGTGCATATCTGTGACCCTTTCAGAAAATTGTTTTTCTTGAAGACTTAGTTGTCATCAAGGGGGGAGGACATAGCTCAGCATTCCTGTTTACAAAGACAATTATTGATAATATGAAGGAATAGCTTTGCTTTGGATACAATTTATTTATTTATTTATTTATTTAGAGTATTTATATTCCGCCCTTCTTTCTCACCCCGAAGGGGACTCAGGGCAGATTACAATGAACACATATATGGCAAACATTCAATGCCAACAGACAAACAACATTCAGTTTTAGACAGACACAGAGGCATTTTTAACATCTTTCCAGCTTCACGATTCCGGCCACAGGGGGAGCTGTTGCTTCACTGTCCATTGGTGGCTGTTCTTCTTTTCCTCGTGAGCAGTTTTATGGTGTAGTAGATTAGTTAAATTAGCCTCCCGCATAAAGCGTACCTAAATTTTCCCTACTTGACAGATGCAACTGTCTTTTGGGGCTGCTAGGTCAACAGCAAGCCGGGGCTATTTTTTATTATTATTATTATTATGGTCGGAGGCTTAACCCGACCCGGGCTTCGAACTCATGACCTCTCGGTCAGTAGTGATTTATAGCAGCTGGTTACTAGCCAGCTGCACCACAGCCCGGCCCCAAAAGTGACCTTGCTTGACTCCATGGCATCATGTCACAATCTTGTCCTCCCTCCTTTTCCGGTTTGCCCTGCACCTGGTACCTTGCCATTTTGTGTGGTTTGTTTAATGTTTCTGTTCCCATCTTGTGTGTTTCATGGGTACAAGGCTAATTCATCTACAGAATGATGAAAAGATATGAAGAAGAGCCAAAATATGATATATTTCTTCCTCTCTTGTTTAACTCTTCCTCCTTAACTTTCCCATTTCTAAATATAGACGCCCAAGAGCTGGTAATGCTCTTCAGTTTTAAAATAAAGAAGCAAAATAAGAAACTGCAGATTTTTAATATATTGCAGTGGTGTCAAACTTGTGACCCTCCGGGTGTTTTGCATTTCAGCTCCCAGAATTCCTGGCTATTGGACAATCTGGCTAGGGCTTCTGGGAGTTGGAGTCCCAAAGATCTAGAAGGCCACACCTCTGTATTTGAAAGATACAAGGAGTTGTTTGTGTAGAACAAGAAACATTTCTCTTGCTCCCTCCTTATTCCTCATTGCAGACTATACAAACCCAGAAAAATGAAACAGATCGGATGAAAACAAAGCTTCGGCGATTGGAGGAGGAAAGCAGCCGAAAGGACAAGCAAATTGAACAGCTGCTGGATCCTTGCAGAGTAAGCCATGTACTAAGGATAGTTAAGCAGCAATATCTAGATCTGGTCACCCGCTCCTCCCTTCTCTTAGAAAAGCAGGGTGTTGCTAAATCTTGCACTGCCGATCAGAACTAGTTATCAAGATAAGCTTGCTATATTATTGCTCATTTATTTGCATGGCAATACATTGATTTTTCCTGTCTTGTTTTTAAAGGGATCG
Source organism: Anolis carolinensis (assembly GCF_035594765.1). NCBI lineage: Eukaryota > Metazoa > Chordata > Lepidosauria > Squamata > Anolidae > Anolis > Anolis carolinensis. The sequence goes on from NW_026943824.1 coordinate 3,006,810, forward strand.
GATTTTGCATGTCTACGGCCAGAGCTGAGGACTGATTCCAATTTGGTAATTGCTGTGCTTCATACTGTCTTTGTCTCCTGTCTCTCAAAGTGAACCCAAAAAAGGCATAGATTTTTAAAAGGCCAGCAGTTGTAATGTCAAAATAAAACTACATCCTTAAACCACAGTTGAATTATGAAAAGATTCAAAGCCAAACATTAAGGAAAGTGCAGCATCCATCTTAAAAAACCTCCTTTTAAACATGTGCTGTTAAAGACAACTTTCAGGACAAATCCAGTGTTGTTTCCTCTTGATAGGTCGTCGGTGGATTGAAGCGAAAGATTCTCAAACTGGAACAGCAATGCAAAGAGAAAGACAACACTATTCAGTATGCTGAGCTTTATTTAATCAAGTATTTTTACCTTCCTTTTTCATCCTTAAGGTTGCTTGTTGAAAAGATAGGACACAAAGCAGATTAAAAATGCACAGTTGATAATGACAAACCATTATTTATTCATTCATTCTTTCACTCATTCATTTTATAGCCTACCTTTCTCCCAGTATGTGATCTAAAATGGTAAATTTGAGAGTGAGCCATAAAACCAAATATCGCACATTCTCAGGAAAATGGCAAAATAACATTTTAATTTGACTCCCAAAGGCAAAGAGAGAGGGATGTTATGGGGTAAATGTTTCTTAATATTAGAACACCGTGTCTGGCCCAGTGATGATTTACTTTTTTGTTTCTGCTTCTTCACCCTTTGGCTGCTTCTCTGAAAAAAGAAAACTCCAGACAGACGTGAAGACCACGAATGTGGAAGAAATGAAAATTGCCTTGAAGAATTACTATGAGGAGGTATGTCTTTGTTAAAAGCTGGGATTGCTGATAATACAAGTTTGCACTAATAATAATATATACTAATATTATGTTATGTTAATAATATATTGTATATGCGTATAATATTGATAATAATATTATAATGTAATACAATATAATAGTACACTATTATCTATATATATAAAAGGGTAATGAAATTTCGTCCTAGGACAAAACAACAAAACTACACATTCCAGAAACACTAAACTTGGCAGCACAACCTCTCATCCATGCCTCTACGTTCATACGGCAAAAAGAAAAGAAAAAGTCCTAATTAGAGGGAGAGGAATAATTGTTTTTATCCAATTGCTGCCAGTTAGAAGGCTAAGCTCCGCCCACTTGGTCTCCGAGCAACCCACTCAGCCCAGGGGACAGGCAGAGTTAGGCCTCACTTAGGCCTCTTCCACACTTCCTATAAAATACAGATTATCTGATTTTAACTGGATTATATGGCAGTGTAGACTCAAGGCCCTTCCACACAGCTATATAACCCATTTATAATGGACTTAATGTCAAGGGAAAACCTTTACCCTTACCTTAACTACCACCAATTCCTCAATACTTTATTTCCCATACCACCATACTTCGCTACAGCAACGCGTGGCCGGGCACAGCTAGTAGTTATATATTATATATAACATGTAATATTACGAATAATATTGCAGAATAGTGGTTTAGTGCAATATATTAATATATAATGCTTTTATTGTGCTATACCAATAATGTAATGTATGTAGCTATAACTTGTAAGCCACCCTGAGTCCCTTTTAGGGTGAGAAGATCGAGATATAAATATTGCTAATAAATAATAATAATAATAATAATAATAATAATAATAATAATAATAATGTCAGCCAGGGAAATTTAGGTCTTGCTTTTTCCCACTCTGTTGGCCATGCTACATATTTCATTCCTTTATTTTAATTTTTTTAATTTAATTTATTTAATTTAAACCGCCCTGAGTCCCCTTTGGGTTGAGAAGGGCAGTATATAAATACCACAAATAAATAAATAAACATCAAACACTTGCCTAAATCAAAAGAGTCTCTTCCCATATCCTCATCTGGGAAAGTGTTGGGCAAAGAGAAAGCAGTCTTGCAAAGACCTTAAATTGGGTTCAATTCATACAAGAAGTTACCATTGAAATTCCCCTATTGTAGTCCCTAATCTTTGCTTCTCCTGATTTTTTGGGCAGTTGGCCAAGGGCCTTTCCACACAACCATATAACCCAGAATTTCAAGGCAGAAAATGCCACAATATCTGCTTTGAACTGGGTTGTCTGAGTCCACACTGCCATATATTCCAAATTGTAAGTTGTACGTCATAGCTTCTTTTTGTAATTGCTCTTTCCGGCTTCCCTGCTAATATATCCTATCTGTTACAGAGCCATCGACTCCAGATCCTGCTGGCAAAATCAAAGGCTGTGCAACGAAAGTATGTTTATTACCTTGGGGCTCTATGCGTGTGCATAAGTTTCTGCGGTCTTATTTCTGTGCTTCACTAATTATTGTGAAGATGGTGGATGTTAAAAGCTTTTTCAAAACTCATTAATGAGACATTGTGTGTGGATTCTTTCTTAGTTTTATATCATTTTTGCAACATTCCATGTCATGCCTATCTGTCTTCCATTTGAGATTTTCACTGAAGTTGGCATATTTACCTCCAAGGCATTTCATCCATTCAGTTCCATGTTCTATGGTAAAATGATGGCTTTTTAAAGAGCATAGTGTCCAAATTAAAATTTCGTAAAGTTGAAACAATTGAGCAGAAGGTAATTAAGACTTAACAACCATTTGTGTGGAAATAGCTATACACAAATCAATAGGATTTACTTTGATGATTATGGTGAAGTTCCATAGAAGTTCACTCCCTCCCTGATCTTGTAAGCCGTATTGATCTTACTGCACCGTATTTTCAAGGTAGTGAAAATAAGCTGTAATTGAAGTACTTTAGACTACAGAAATATGATCTTAAATCCAGCCACTTCGTTTCCCTTGGACTATAATCAATGACACATTTCTGGGAAATATACCCGCATATACTCGAGTATAAGCCAACCCAAATATAAGCCAAGGCACCTAATTTTACCACAAAAAGCTGGGAAAACTTATTGACCTGAGTATAAGCCGAGGGTAGAAAATGCAGCGGCTATTGGTAAATTTCAAAAATAGATACAATAAAATTACATTAATTGAGGCATCAGTAGGTTAAATGTTTTTGAATATTTACATAAAACCGTAATTTAAGATAAGACTGTTGAACTCTATTTAAATCATTATTCTAACCTCCTTCAATGTAAATGCGCTTATGTATCCTTCCAATAATAATAAATAAAGTAAAATGAAAAATATAATAACAATTATGATAGAGTAAAATAATAAATGTAACAATAATAATAATAACAGAGTAAAATAATAAATGTAATAACAATTATGACAGAGTAAAATAATAAATGTAATAATAATAACAGAGTAAAATAACAAATGTAATAGCAACAATAATACATAGAGTAAAATAATAAATGTAATAATAACAATTATAATAGAGTAAAATAATAAATGTAACAATAATAATAACAGAGTAAAATAACAAGTGTAATAGCAACAATAATACATAGAGTAAAATAATAAATGTAATAATAACAATTATGAAAGTGTAAAATAATAAATGTAATAATAATAACAGAGTAAAATTATACATGTAACACTAATAATACATAGAATAAAATGAAAAATGTAATAACAATTTTGATAGAGTAAAATAATAAATGTAACAATAATAATAACAGAGTAAAATAATACATGTAACAATAATAATACATAGAGTAAAATAATAAATGTAATAATAACAATTATTGGGTTGCTATGAGTTTTTCGGGCTGTCTGGCCATGTTCCAGAAGCATTCTCTCCTGCCGTTTCACCCACATCTATGGCTGGTATCCTCAGAGGTTGTGAGGTATAAAAATCATTTTTTGGTGAATTGGCGTTTTTCTCTGGTATGACCTTTTGGGAAATCCTAATGGGAGGGATGAATTCTAGTGGGACTTCCTATTCTTAGAAGAAGACTCTTTAACTCTAAAAAGTTAACCAGCTACTATAGACATCAGGTGAAAGATTCAGAGGAAGAAGAAAATGGTGGCAGTTCTGGCGGAGGAAGAAAGAGAGAGAAAGAGAGAGGTCTGTGCAGTCAGAGGAAGTCTGGAGGATTGTGGAGCTCAAGGTAGTTTAGAGAAAATATATAGTAAGATACAGTGATTTGATTTTATTTTGATTCTGTTAACATGTATTTAAGGGTTGGAATAGTAAAACTAACCGTTTTGTTCACATCCCTGTTTATGTGCCTTTCAGAAATAAATGGATTAAGCACTCTGCTGCTATTATTATTATTATTATTATTATTACTATTTTATTGTATGACACAGCAAACAAGATAGATATGCTAGATTTCGTATCACAAAATCACAAGTCGAACACTTCCCAAGTGTCTAGGACTGTGTGATGTATCATGTATCTTCGGATGATGCACGCAGATCCCAGTAGGGTGGCCTTTTGCAGTTGGCAGATCGTAATTTTGTCAATGTCTATTGTTTCCAAATGCCAGCTGAGATCTTTTGGCACGGCACCCAATGTGCCGATCACCACCGGGACCATTATTACTATTATTATTATTATTATTATTATTATTATTATTATTATTATTATTATTATTTATTAGTGGTGATGGTAGTGGTTGCTGTTGTTACATCACTTTTTGGCTTACAAGATGGGCCTTTACCCCCAAAATTTATGATCTAAAAGTGCACAGATGCCATCCCTGGCAAAGGAAGTGACAGCCAGTAGGAAAAGTAGGGAAAAATGTCTGAAATTTTCCTTCTGTTCTACAGAATGTCTAAAGAACAAGCTGGTCTGGCCAGATAGTCCTCGGCTTCTTAATTATTGAATTAATGATGGTGCTGATGTTCTCTTCAACCCTAAATACCCTTGCATATCATGGAACAGGCCTAAATTGAAGCCAGGGGCAAAGATCTCTGGTTCTGACTCCAACGCCCTGCCCACTATGTTATTCCGGGTCTCAATTTACCCATGCTGCTCGTCCATGCTTTGTGTGCATTTTGCACTGTGTTTTCAATTGTGGCTCTTAACTGTATCTTCCCAAATTCTTTGTAGCTCTCCTGAGCGCTCACAGCAGAAGGTGCTCAACGCCACGATCCTCCAGTTTTCCAGGAGCATCAGAGAGTTGCAAGAAGAGAATCGGAAACTGAAAGAAGATTTGGATCGCATATTGTGCAGCTCTCCTGCCCCCAGTAAAACCAAAAGTAGGTTCCATGGGGAGACGTAGCATTTTGATTCAATGTAGTAAAAGGAGTGAGTTGCAGAGCTGCGGCTGTTTAGAAGTTGCCTAAAGGGTTCTTTTCAGCTCAGGGTTTTCTTTGCAAGGCATTTGTGTTTTGTGCCACCCACATTAAGTCTGAAAAAAATGTTACATTTCCCAGATTACACTGAATGGAGCAAACAGAGGCTGATTCGACAGATTGCAAAGCTGGAGAAAGTGAGTAACAGAGACTAAATTGCTATTTTAGAGCTGGTAAGACAGAAATTGTTATAGTTACTGAAAAATATTATACAGTAGAGTCTCACTTATCCAAGCCTTGCTTATCCAAGCTTCTGGATTATCCAAGCCATTTTTGTAGTCAATGTTTTCAATATATCGTGATATTTTGGTGCTAAATTCGTAAATACAGTAATTACAACATAAGATTACTGCGTATTGAACTACTTTTTCTGTCACATTTGTTGTATAACATGATGTTTTGGTGCTTAATTTGTAAAATCATAACCTAATTTGATGTTGAATGGGCCTTTCCTTAATTCCTCATTATTATCCAAGATATTCGCTTATCCAAGCTTCTGCGTTTAGCTTGGATAAGTTAGACTCTACTGTATATCCTTTCGTTTGTGAGCCACATCCCTTAGTCTGTGACAAAGAGACAGAACCCAAAGGCTTCCTTCTTATTTTTTTCTGCACTGTTGTGTTCCATGAGCATTACAGATGAACATTTTCATACCAAAGCAAGGTTTCTTGTGTCTGCACATCAGTAGGAAGGAGCTCTGAATGACTGCTGCTCGTTTCCTCCTTTCAATTTTCAGAAAATAGATGGTCTGGAGAATGACAGGCGACAGCTTTCACAAGTCAGTGCTTCACGTGTGCTTACCCCATCAGATTCTGCACACTCGGATCCGTCTTTTGCTGATCCTCCAGAGGACTTTGAGCATCTACACCAGATAATAAAGAAATTGAAAAGTCAAAGGGTTGTCCTTCAGGATCAGCTGGCTCTTAAAGAGTTAAGTACCCAGCAGATGTCCAATATTTTATCCATGTCTTGGAAGATAATGGCGAAAAAAAGTGAAAGAGACTTCTTAAAATATTGATCCCTATCTCAAGTTTACATATGCACATGCTTTTGCCTATTTGGTTAATGTGAAAGAGAGAGATAAAGTCAATTGACATCTTAGAAAAAATGTTCTGCATATAGTAAACCTGTGCAAGAGCCCCTGGGTTATTGTTTTCCTCTCCCCGACTGTAGCTGATACTACTAGCACTTTTATGGCCCAGTTCTTTTTAGGAGCCAGGCCAGGATTTTATCAAGCATGTTTGTTTTATATGATTTTATTTGTTTTATGACTTGCTTTATTGTTGATTGATTTGTGTTATTGTTGTGTTTTATATTGTCTGTTTTGCCAGGGCTTGGCCCCATGTAAGCCGCCCCAAGTCCCCTTGGGGAGATGGGGCAGGGTATAAAAATAAAATTATTATTATTATTATTATTATTATTATTATTATTATTATTATTATTATTATTATTATATTCCCCCTCCTAGAATGATCCTGACAAGTTGGTAGAGTTCCTGGCCCTGTTGGTTAGCCCACAGAAAGCTGTCCCTCATGGCTAAACCAGTGTGTAGCAAGATCAACACACTGGCTGGCCAGAATCTCATTAAGACACTGTTGTGTATCTTGGGATAGACTTCGCAGGCTGTTCTGTGATACCTTTCAAAGTATTGCCACACAACAGGTGATGCTGTGATTGAGTTCAGGCCAGGGAAGCCATACAAATACATTATTTGTTGTGCATCTGTAGGAAAGAAATACAGCAGTTGAGAGAGAAAGTGAGAGAACTGGAGAAAAACGAAGAAATACATTCTAGACAGACTGGGATGGATGCCACAGAGCCGCCTGACCAGGTTGGAAATGACATTTTGATGTATTTGGTACAGTGTGTTTTCTAATATTGACTAGTGTAATGAAGTATGAATTTTTGGTTTACAGATGTTATGTTTAATTGTGTGTTTGTGTTTTAAAATGGTAAGTATTACAGTTATTGCATCTCAGAACTCAGAGGCTGGTTGCCATGGAGAAGTAGGCGGAGCCAACTGTCGTTTTGTTGAAGATGTGCAGAGTTTAAAAAAGGGATTCAGTCTGTGCTCTGATGAGGCACAGGGAAGATTGATCCTAGGTTGAGGGGATCAAGGAGACTCAAGTGTTCATTTTTTGAGTCGGTTTGAAATACATTTGGTGACATATTTAATGTAGTCTGTGTCCTGGTAAGGAACAGAGAATTTGTGATCGTATATCACAGGGTGACTGCAGTTTAAAAGTAGCAAAGGAAGAAGTTCTAACTACTTTAAGTAAAAGAAATGACACTTTAGGGAGTTTGTCTTACCTCATTCTAGTATAGTAACTGTTAATAAAAGTGCCTCTAAGTGAGAAACAACATTGTAACCACTAAGCTCTGTGCCTGAATAAACTTGTTATTGTTCCTCCAACATCCAAGCCTCTATTATAAACCAAGTTGCGTTACCATCTAAAGTGAATAAGAAGAAAGAAAGAATTTTTTTTAAAAAAAGGTCTCCTCTCCGAGTCTTTGGTGGTTGCAACTTCGCAACTAGCTTCTCTCAAAGCCCGCTGCTTGGAGTTTACATGTTGTCTGGCTTTGGACATGAATCATTCCTTGGATTCCTTGTCTGTTTAAAGCCAAGAATTGAATTGTATGTTTACCTCGAGTGAAAGAGAGAATGCCTTTGGGACTCTCACAGTAGGTGCCTGGCGGAGAATGATGTATCACCTCGTAAAAATTAAAAGCAGGCGTATATATCTGAGAGGATCAATGGAGACAGAACACATCCTCCCCAAGAGAGATTTCCATCCTCACTTTCTCCCGGATTGATTTGCTAATGGCAGAGAGCTTCCACACCTCTCTCCCCACCTCTTTGCACTGAATCTTGTATGTTAGATCTGTGTCCAAACCCGGTCTTTGTTTTCTCTTTCCTTCCCCTCTTCTGGATTGCTGCCTCTCCGTGCGTGTTCTCTTCCACGTTCATCCAACCAACGAACCGGATTTTCACCCTGAACGCCAGCAGTCACACTCAGTTTCTATGCTACGTTTAAAGAAAATAAACTTTGTGTTTTCATCTCCTTGCTCTGCGGAACGTCAGAAGGAAGAGCAAGCGGCTCAAGTCATCCAGAGGCAATGGAAGGCCTATAAAGCCAAGGTGATGCTCTGTTAATATTATATATGGGGACACATCTGAGGAGCAGAAATGCACAAGTGTAGAAGTGTGGGCCTGGCATCATTGCTGAGCCTCTTTCAATGTCCTAGGTTTTTGCTATCTGGCTTTATAAGGACTAGAAACTTGTACTATTGGAAAAGCAACTTCTTAGAATCATAGAATCATAAAATCATAGGATCGTAGAGTTGGAAGAGACCTCGCAGGCCATCCAGTCCAACCCTCTGCAAGAAGCAGGAAAATCCCATTCAAAGCACCCCCGACAGATGGCCATTCAGCCTCTGCTTAAAAGCCTCCAGAACTACAACTGGCCATACTTAGTGGAGGGTTCTGGGGATCTTTTTCCTGTATGTCTTCAAGTCAATTCTGAGCTATGGCAATCTAAAAGTGAACCTATCTCAGGGTCTTCTTGGGAAGATTGATTGAGAAAGCTTTGCTGCCTTTTGTGTCTGTGAAAGCATGACGTATCCAAGCTCACCCAATGTGTTTCCATGGCTGAGCAGGATTTAAATCCAGATTCGTAGTCCAATTATTGCACTACATCACATCTTTTCTTGTCTGGGAATCTTAATCCCAAAAATAACGTTTCCATGTTCAGCTCTTGCTGCCTTGGTTTTTATAGGAGCCATGGTGGCACAACCCTTGTGCCACCTGAACTGCTGACCTAAAGGTTGGCGGTTTGAATCCACAAGACGGAGTGAGCGCCTGTCTGTCAGCTCTAGCTTGCAGAGACATGAGAGAAGCCTCCCAGCAGGATGGTAACATATCCGAGTGTCCCCTGGGCAACGTCTCTGTAGATGGCCAATTCTCTCATACCAGAAGCAACTTGCAGTATGTTCTCAAGTCGCTTCTGACATGATTTTTAAAAAACAAGCTGATTTTCTTTGTGACAAAAGGAGTCTTTTTGGTTCAGAGCAAAAATCTGTCAATACCAGTATCTCTCTTCTCTCAAAGAACTAGAAACTTTCAGGAATCCCCAACTTGGGCTTTGATGGTCTCCTGTGCTTAATTTCTAACTGCTGATAGATACAAAATCCCCAACAATGAAGGAATGGGGCCAACATTGAAATTAGAGAGACTGCCACAGTGGATTAAATTCACTTGCTTTTTGGGTAAATTTCATAGACTGCAGATTCATCCTGTGGGTCCAGCCCATCACAAATAACTGCTGATTACAGCATTGGAGAAGATGATGTGAGGCTGATTCAGTCAGTTTTCCGGGCTCACATCTCAAGGATGCAACATCAAGAAAGGTGAGTGCAAAGAGTTTACATTTTTTGCATTTCAAAACAGTGTTTTTAACTTTACAACTTTTGGCTGTGGTTGTTAAAATGGGATCAGGGAAAACACAGTCAAGAACCCCGTGGCAACCTTGAGCTGAGTCTTCTTAGATGGCTAAACTTATCTACAAGGAATTCAAATGTTTTCCTCCAGCTATACTGGATTGTTCATAGTTTGCATACAGAAATGTGAACACTATTCTTCAGAGAAAGCTGTAGGCACAGAGTTGGACACAACTAGATTTAATATCAGGGGGAAACCTTTACTTTTACCCATGCAGTGTAATACTCTATCTTCTTATCTTTTATGGCTCTTTCAATTTTCTACTTCTTGCAGGTCACTGGTCTCTAGCCTCGAGAGTCTGAAAGCAAACCCAGTTGCCTTCACTGGAGAAGAAAAGCCAACCTGGTCTCCATTCAGACATCCCCCTCTTGCCTTCGCTTTAGTGCCAAGTAATGTCATGTCTTGTTTGTTGTATTTCCTTGATACTTTCTTTATCATTCAATGTTTGCTGGTTTGTATGGACTGAGCAAAAATATATTTTATTATTTATTTATTTATTACAATATTTATATCCCGCCCTTCTCACCCAACATGGGGACTCAGGGCGGCTTACAATAAAACACACATATAAAATTGTACAATACATTGTGAATTTATTTATTTTTATTTATTACATCACTTCTACCCTGCCCTTCTCACCCATCAGGGGACTCAGGGCGGCTTACTATATATGGCATCAGGGCAGCGGACAAAACAACAAAACTACAGGCCCCCCCAACCTCGAAATTTGACAACACAACCCATCATTCACGACTCTAGGTTGATACAATAAAAAGAAAAGAAAAAGTCCTAATTACAGGGAGAGGAATAATAGTTTTTATCCAATTGCTGCCAGTTTGAAGGCTAAGCTCCGCCCACTTGGTCTCCTAGCAACCTCCTCAGCCCAGGGGACAGGCACAGCTAGGCCTCACTTAGGCCTCTTCCACAGATTATCAGATTTGAACTGGATTATATGGTAGTGTAGACTCAAGGCCCTTCCACACAGCTATATAACCCATTTAGAATCTTATATTATCTACTTTGCACTGGATTATCTTGACTCCACACTGCCATATAATCCACTTCAGTGTGCATACTAAACATAAAGACTACCATACAACAGACATTCAATACCACCACTACCTCAACAATTTCTCACCAACACCACCACAACACCACAGCAACGCGTGGCCGGCCACAGCTAGTATATATATATATATATATATAATCCATCGAGATTAAAAATTACAATAAAATTAAGAATATACTGTACATTAAAATATACATAATTATACATTTAAATATACATTTAAGGCGCTTTCCATGTCCAGGTGGGGTCTGTCAGTAGGTCCTATATTCATATCTCATTTTTGCTGCTACTCAATCAATTAAAAAGTTATTAAATTACATCAAAAATTCATAAAAAAACACTTATAAAATACAGATGGGCATGTTCGAGTCCTGTTTAGACTCATTCAGCTCCTTGAATACTTTTGGTTTCTCATTTTCCAGGTAGAGTGCATATAAGTGTCCTGAATCAGGTGTGTGTATGTGTGTTTGGGCCTCAGGTTTACAGCACAGACTGATTTGATCGCAAAGGGGCTGAGAGCAAGCCTAAGGCTAAACACAGGCTTGGTCCTCAGTCTTTTAGCGGAGCAACTGCGTCATTGATTTTTCAATTGTTATAACTTTTATATGTTGACAGCCATTCCATCACATTGATTTTTTTTTACATAGGCCGCGGAGTAGGTATCAATTACTGTTGACTTCATAGGGTTGTTGGGAAGGTTAATAACGAGCATTACTTAACGGCTTAACCGTTCCAGACACAAGCTGTCCAAAAGGCAATTCAGGGATATAAAACGGAGAGACAGCCCACGGCGGGAATGACGGGAATAGATGGATTGCCCATTCCATTGTTGCTATCTGTTATCTGAAATAGAGGTGAATTGATAACGTACAAATTGATTTCCCCCCCATCCGTGGTTGCTGCCCATTCCCACTGAGAGTGAGCTTGCCTTGTATTGTGAGATCAGGAGAAGCCTTGCCTGCTTTTAGGCAATCCTCCATATTGGGAATGAAACCTGTACTTTTATGATTTCTCCCTCTTCTTCTCATTCGTGCCTTTGTTGTTTGATCAAATCATATTGTCCGGACCATGTCAAGCTACACTTTTATCAAGCTATTCTTTGTGCGAGGGAAAGGAGGCATATTATACGCTTATATTATAACATTTATTGATCAGCACATTGTCTGAAAACACCCTCTTATGTACCAATGATCTTTATAGTATTAGAAGGTCAGTTAGTAGTAGGAATGATAATAATGACATTTTGACCTCATTTTTTGAGAAAGTAGCCCTCTTTTCTTTGGCAGGATACTAAGATAATTCCAGTGGAAATGAGTTGTCTAATAATAATAATAATAATAATAATAATAATAATAATAATAATAATGCCAAAAGATCTCAGCCGGCACTTGGAAACAATAGGTATTGACAAAATTACAATCTGCCAACTGCAAAAGGCCATCCTACTGGGACCTGCGCGCATCATCCGAAAATACATCAGACAGTCCTAGACATTTGGGAAGTGTTCGACTTGTGATTTTGTGTTACGAAATCCAGCATGTCTATCTTGTTTGCTGTGTCATAAAATAATAATAATAATAATAATAATAATAATAATAATTATATTTATTATTATTATTATTATTATTATTATTATTATTATTATTATTATTATTATTATTATTACATCACACAGTCCTAGACACTTGGGAAGTGTTTGACTTGTGATTTTGTGATACGAAATCCAGCATGTCTATCTTGTTTGCTGTGTCATACAATGTTGTTGTGTCAATAATAATAATAATAATAGCAATAACAATATAATACAAAGGATAGAAAGAGCAGAGGCGGAGTATAACACAAAGAAGAGGGTGATGAGCAATAATAATAGTAAGGGTAGAAAATAATAATAATAATAATAATAATAATAATAATAATAATAATAATAATACATCACACAGTCCTAAACACTTGGGAAGTGTTCTACTTGTGATTTTGTGAAACGAAATCCAGCATATCTATCTTGTTTGCTGTGTCATACAATAATAATAATAATAATAATAATAATAATAATAATAATAATTTAGTACACAGTCCTAAACACTTGGGAAGTGTTCGACTTTGTGAAGTGTTCGATTTTGTGAAACGAAATCCAGCATATCTATCTTGTTTGCTGTGTCATAATATAATAATAATAATAATAATAATAATTTCTTTTCCGCCATATCTCCCCAAAGGGACTCAGGGCGGATTCCAACCAACAACAGCATACATTCAATGCCTTCCTAAAACAAATAGATATCGAAGACTTTCATGGAAGGAGGCAGTAGGTTGCTGTGAGTTTTCTAGGCTGTATGGTCATGTTCTGGAAGCATTCTCTCCTGACGTTTCGCCCACATCTATGGCAGGCATCCTCAGAGGTTGTGAGGTTTGTTGGAAACTAGGCAAGTGGGGTTTATATATCTGTGGAAGGTCCAGAAAAAACTCTTGTCTGTTGGAGGCAAGTGTGGATGTTGCAATTAATCACCTTGATTAGCATTGGAAAGCCTTGCAGCTTCAAAGCCTGGCTGATTCCTTCCGGGGGGAATCCTTTGTTGGGAGGTGTTAGCACAACTTCAGAGGAAGCCTGCCATAGATGGGGGCAAAACATCAGGAGAGAATGCTGAAAACACGGCCAGACAGCCCGGAAAACTCACAGCAACCCAATTCCAGTGGGTTTCCTATGCCAGTTAAATGCCAACCCTTTCTCCTGATCTAGATATTAACATAATAAAGACTAGTACCATATATATGGTATATATATTCACACACACCTAATAATCAGCCTCAGGCGAACATATATTTGGCCTCACTAAATGGAAATTTGGCCTTTTTATGGGTACCTTAACCCTCACACAGGGGGCATGGTAAATTGATATGACTGATTGGCAGTTGGGATGAATGAGATTCAGAAAACAGGAGCCAAGATGGAGGTTGTAATTGGTTTCTAATTGCCTAATCCTAAACATAATACAAGTGTATATTGGGAGGGGAAATTCTATTGTGCTGGTCTCCATGGAAGCATGGTTAGGAAGTTTCCTGTCGCAAAGGGGTTCTGAAGCAAAGATATAAAAACTGGCAGTGGGGTATTGGCTCAAAATGCAGTATAGTAATCCAGCTAATAATAGGCCCTGCCTTGTTCCAAAAAGAGAAATGGACCCCTTTTAGACCTAAAATGCAAGACCTCTCAATTATTCTCCCTGTTCTCAGGGAACTTCCTTTGTTTGCCTCTATCCTTAGTGCAATTAGTTCATAAATCATCCCACTCAAAACTGTTCTTTCTCCACCCCAACCTTCCACGCGTCTCCTTTATCCCAACTGCAGCAGCCCATAAGAAACAAAAGGAGTCCGTAGCACTTTCACCAATGGGGGAAAAAAGTCAGAAAGTAAGCTAATAATTTGCTTAACTGGGTTGCTGTGAGTTTTCTGGGCTGTATGGCCATGTTCCAGAAGCCTCCTGACATTTTGCCCACATCTATGGCACATATCCTTAAGAGGTTGTGAGGTTTGTTGAAAACTAGGCAAGTAGAGTGTGTGTGTGTGTGAGAGAGAGAGAGAGACTCTACTGTATATTGTATTATTAGTATAATATTGTATTACATTATTATTATTATTATTATTATAAAAAAAATTCGTGTCAGGAGTGACTTGAGAAACTGCAAGCCGTGAATTCAACTCATGTTTTTAATATCTATTTTGTATGCTGACCTTTTATGACTGTTTTTATCAATATTGTTTTTATTGTTGATTGATTTGTTTTATTGCGTTGTTCGCTTTTATATTGTTATGTCTGGGCATGGCCCCATGTAAGCCGCCCTGAGTCCCTTCGGGGAGATGGGGCGGGGTATAAGAATAAAGTTATTATTATTAATATATATATATATATATATATATATATATATATATAGGTTTTGGCGTCACGGCAACGCACAAAACAACAAAACCCCAAACTCCCCAAACTCCAAAATTGGCAACACAATCCATCACCCCCGCCTCCAGTAAGATACAACAAAATTACACTACACACACAATCACAGGGCCAACAAAAGGCCAAAAACCGCAACAGCCAATGTGCGCCTGCGCACAAACTCCCCTCGTGCGCACACACAGAACCCTCATCCTCTCTCCCGCCTACATCGCCGCCATGGCGATAAGAAAGCCGGAGCTTCACCGAACTCAAACCAACCCATAATAATAACAATAGCCAAGGACTATCCAAATGATAAACAATGGCTGTCTATTCTGGAAACTGAATGTCCGAGAGAACTTGATTCCTCTGCAATGACTTGTGTCTCTCTCCATTTTATTCACATCTGTTTCCTTTGTGCTTCTTTTCAGCCACATCTTCCTCACCTCCTCCTTCACCACTTGTGGATGAAATCCACTCGGACGACTCAGATGACATTATCACAGTGTCTCCGTTGCCGGTGAAGAAAACATCTCTTGATTTCCACAGCTATCTGCCACCTTCTCCCGGCCTGAGCTAGGAGCCAAGCTTTGTTGTCTCTGCTTGGCTGGATGGAACTGAACAGCACATTATGGAGAGAGCTGGAGATGATACACATTGGGTTACTGTGAGTGTTCTGGCTGTATGGCCATGTTCCAGAAGCATTCTCTCCTGATGTTTTGCCCACATCTATGGCAGGCATCCTCAGAGGTTTTGAGGTTTGTTGGAAACTAGTCACGTGGGGTTTATACATCTGCCTAGACTCCAACAGACTGCACAACCTCTGAGGATGCCTGCCATAGATGTGGACGAAACGCGAGGACAGAATGCTTCTGGAATATGGCCATACAGCCTTTGACAACACAATTATACACATTTCCTGGGAAGTTTTGATTCGAAGGGTCATCCATCGCAAATCTATTCCCCCACGATTCTCCTGCATTGATAAATCCTACCTCTGCTGCTGCTTCCACCTCTGGGACCAGCTCAGGCTGATCAAGTTTTCACGGCAGGGCTTCTAAGGTGACAAAAAACAGACCAAAGGCCAATCAAAGCCAGGATTCTGATCCCAGTACAGCCAGTTAGATGCCCATAAGGACGGCCTGAGCCACTAACATACTCCTGCTGGGGTTAATAGTAATAGAGGCATTTTGCCTCTCATGTTACAGATAATATATATTGTGTCATGATGGTGGAGCTATTGATAGACAGATTCACAAAGGATAGGACTGAGCCTTGTGGCACAGAGAGAGCGGGGGGGGGGGGGGAGATATTCCAGTTTTTTTACCATTCAGGTTTTGTAATCCCATCAGCTTTGATGCCATAAAAGTCCATGTTCTAGCAGAAAGTATAAAAAACACAGCCAGCTCCTGGGCTTCACAGGGCTCTTGTTCTAACAGCAACCAGAGCCAAAGGCTTCAAAGGCTTCAGAGCAGAAGGAGAGCTCTGGGAAGAGGCAGGCAATTTGCTACGAGCTGTAAAGGAGTTGGGGGCCACATTCAACTGATGGCTTTTCCGCAGAACGAGCCCCCCTAACTACTTAATCTCCCAGCAATTCCATCAAACTTTCTCGTTCTTTCTTTTACTGCAAACCATTTATATATTAAAATCTGTAATGAATAGACCATCTCTCCTTTTCAAAACAGTTGTGCTCATTTATTGCCAAAAAATCACGTTTAGCAGTTCGCTTTGTGTCCGCATTTTTCCTGGGATCTTTCATTGGACCATGAGAGGCTCCCGGATGCCTGCTCATGTTCTCTGTGTGGTGTCTTATAATGCCTGGTGTACAATACTGACGTTAATTGTACTTTTGTTCTACATTAGTAAGCCGCCCCGAGTCCCCACGGGGAGATGGAGGCGGGATATAAGAATAAAATCATTATTATTATTATTATTATTATTATTATTATTATTATTATTATTATGCCGCCTCCATCTCCCCAATGGGGACTCGGAGTGGCTCACATATCATACAGTCATATAATATCATAAAATTGATAGTTAAGACATCAAAGAATGCATTTAAAAACAAATTAACATTATCTGTTACCTGACGCTTTCAGGCGCCAAGGACCTTTTCCGTGCAAACCATGACCTCTGATATTGAGCTGCAGTCCATTTTACTGGTGCTGTTACTCAAAGGTATACAATCAAATGAAGGATGTGATATCTTTTCACCTGTCACTGTATGTGACTCAACAGTCTTATGAATTGTAAGGTTAAGATGCTGCTTCTCATTAGTGACCAAATTGTCCAGTTCCATCTGTGTCCAATTTATAATGCCAGCAGTATATCTTATGACAGGTATGGCCCAGGTGTTTATGGCCTTGATGGTGTTGCCTCCATTGAGCTTGCTTTTGAGAATTTTTCTGACCCTTTGTGTGTATTCTTTGCTGACCACAGTTTTCACATGTTCATGCTTGATGTTGTTCAGCTGTAATATGCCCAAATATTTATAGGCCTCTGTCTGGTGACACTTTATTGTTTGGCCATTGGGCATATTTGTGGCATCATTTTCAATGATTTTTCCCTTCTTCGATGCCACTGTCGAACATTTGTCCAAACCAAACTCCATGTTGATATCAGTGCTAAAAATTCGGACAGTGTTGGTCAGAGACTGGATTTCAGTTTGCGTTTTCCCATATAGCTTCAGGTCATCCATGTACATCAAATGTGAAATTTTGTGATTATTATTATTATTATTATTATTATTATTATTATTATTATTATTATTATTATGCCGCCTCCATCTCCCCAATGGGGACTCGGAGCTGCTCACGTATCATACAATCATATAATATCATAAAATCAATAGTTAAGACATCACATTCACAAGATTATAATTTCTTAGACAATTAAGGAAGCAAAGCTATTGACTTTCTTGCAGAGGGAGGAAAGCTATCCATTTTGGCCTCTTTAATTGTAAAGCTTGGTGTCTTAAGATGATATGCGTTGTTCTGCTTCCAGTGGCGTTCTCTCCCTCCCTGTAACAAAAAGAAACTGGCTTTCTCTCTTTCTCTCTCCCTCTTATAGTGAATGCTTGTTAAATCAGGGATGGAGCCTGTTCTTTATCTGACACTTTCTGTCATTTGTGCCAGCACTTGCAGCCAAAAAGGATGGCTCCAGCCCCGAGCAGATGAGTTATGCTTAATCCCATCAGTGGGGAGGCTTGTCTGTAGTGCTTCCAGAGGCAGCTGCTTGGAGCTGTCCAGAGCAAAGTCAATCAGGAGAGAGGTTTATATCAACCGGGAAATTATCTCCAGATGCTCTTCCAGTCACGTGGCCGTCATTGTCGGGGGCAAAAGGTGGCTCCGGTGTGCTCTTTTCTGTATAGTTAAGGACTGTCAGAACATTATGGAAAGACACTAGCTATGGAAACTGATCCGGTGAGGCAGGAGAGAGTTAACAGCTCAAGCAATGCCTCTGCAAACCATGCTCGAGCTTCAGATTTTCCTAGATAACTCAGAAGGGCGTTTAAGGGCCAAGACAGGAGCAAAATGTTTCCCAGGCACCAAACCCAAGAGAGAGTGTTGTAATTTGTAATGAGTAATTTGATGGAACTGGATCTTCTTGTCTGTCAACTGTGAACAGTAATAAAGAGCTAATAACAAGGCACTTAGGAGGGAAATGCGAGGATGAGCGGCCTGCGTTTCTGTAGGACAGTGGAACGAAGAGTCTGGCATTTCCTAATCTGATGGGAATCATCAGGGGAATGATTTAAAGCTAGAGAATGAACGGGCTATTTAATGAGCCTGCTAAGACATAACGGTGACAAAATGGTAATAAAGTTAGAGCATTTGGTGTTGCTTCAGTTCAGATGAAGTTCAGCTGGTCTTGGGAACTGCAGCAGGTAGCGTTTATGTTCAGCGTCTGATCAAAATCAGTCTCAACTGACAGATCTGGGCATTGGGTTTGATAGTAAATGTAAAAGTTTTCCCCTTTTTCGTTGTGTCCAACTCTGGGGGTCAGTGCTCATCTCCAATTCTAAGCCAAAGAGCCGGCGTTGTCCATAGACACCACCAAGGTCATGTGGCCGGCATGATTGCATGGAACACTGTTACCTTCCCGCCAGAGTGGTACCTATTGATCTACTCACATTGGCATGTTTTCAAACTGCTAGGTTAGCCTGTATGGAGTGCCGTTACCTTCCCGCCAGAGCGGTACCTATTGATCTACTCACATTTGCATGTTTTCAAAGTGCTAGGTTAGCCTGTATGGAGCGCCGTTGCCTTCCTGCCAGAGCGGTACCTATTGATCTACTCACATTTGCATGTTTTCAAACTGCTAGGTTAGCCTGTATGGAGCGCCGTTATCTTCCCGCCAGAGCGGTACCTATTGATCTACTCACATTTGCATGTTTTCAAACTGCTAGGTTAGCCTGTATGGAGCGCCGTTATCTTCCCGCCAGAGCGGTACCTATTGATCTACTCACATTTGCATGTTTTCAAACTGCTAGGTTAGCCTGTATGGAGCGCTGTTACCTTCCCGCCAGAGTGGTACCTATTGATCTACTCACATTGGTATGTTTTCAAACTGCTAGGTTGCCAGAAGCTGGGGCTAACAGCAGGAGCTCAGCCTGCTCCTCAGATTCGAACCGCCGACCTTTCAGTCAGCAAGTTCAGCAGCTCAGCGGTTTAACCTTTCTGTAGAAGAGAATAAACCAGCTACAGTCAGTGACATGGTTGGGAGGAAAGGCGAATCTGATCGAATCCCTGGCCTTAGACTATTATCCCAAAAGGACACTTTTCATAGTACAACAATGCTGTGAGTAAGATGCATGATTCTTATGAGTGGACAGCAGCATTTGTGGATATGGAAATTCTCAAAAAACTTGAGAAATTTTTAAAAGCCAACGAAGTTAACTGTCTCTGAAGGATTCTTGGCGAGAGGGAATTCAGTTGCCTTTCCTCAACAGCCACGAATGTGCCTCATTCCATCGTGATGTAGCCGGACAAAGAAGGCTTTGTGGGTAGAGAGCCAAGGGCTATTCCATGAAGGTTTGTACAGCTGAAGGTTAGCAGGAGAGGGTGCCAAAAGCAGTGCTGGAGGACATCTGGCCCATCGACCTTGCTCCGACTTCCTGTTGTCTAATCCTTCAACACAGCAAGGGTCACAGGCTGACCCTTTGGCATTTGTCACAAATAAGGAGGGAAACACTGCAGACATTGAAAACACCCAGCTTAGGTGGCTTTTTTCAACTTCCTATCTTCTTGGTTCCATAATGTAACATAGCATTAACTATTTTCCAGAGATCCTCTGCAAACACCGACAATTGGAGCTGCTGTTAGAGAATCACTGATCCTTTTAATAACAAGACCAACATCCAGTAGTCGGAAACTATGTGATATTTTCTCTGACAGAATCCCCAAGAATGCAAACCATCCCATGTAGTGCAGTCTTCGAAAGGCTATTCCCACATAGCCAAACATCTCAGAACCTGCACTTTGGAAACTTATGTATGTATGTGCCTCTAAGGCCTGTCAGTACATAAAACACCTCTACTCTTGCACATGCCGTTTACCTCCTGTTACAGAAGAGTTTTTGCTGTAAGGCAGAGAAGAAGAGAGTGAGAAAACTTTTAAGGAGAAGTGCAAACCTCCTGCAATGGAATATATGCCTGTAGGAGATGTATTGAAGGCATTATCACAAAATGTAGCTGTGTTCATGAGTTAGAGCAAGACAACAAGGAGTTGTGTGGAATCCTTATGATAACATGACTGTCATAGACTTTGTTGTCGCATCAAGTGTTGGTGATTGTGATGGTGACGGTGTTGGTGATGGTGTTGGTGACGGTGTTGGTGACGGTGTAGGTGATGGTATTGGTGTTGGTGACTGTGACGGTGTTGGTGACTGTGTTGGTGTTGGTGACGGTGTTGGTGATGGTGTTGGTGACGGTGTTGGTGACTATGTTGGTGACGATGTTGGTGACGGTGTTGGTGACAATGTTGGTGACGGTGTTGGTGACGGTGTTGGTGACGATGTTGGTGACAATGTTGGTGACAATGTTGGTGACAATGTTGGTGACGGTGTTGGTGTTGGTGACGGTGTTGGTGACAATGTTGGTGACGGTGTTGGTGACGGTGTTGGCGACAATGTTGGTGACGGTGTTGGTGACGGTGTTGGCGACGGTGTTGGCGACAATGTTGGTGACGGTGTTGGTGATGGTGTTGGTGACGGTGTTGATGTTGGTGACGGTGACGGTGATTTTAATTTTCACAGCTCAAAAAACAAACACAAAAATACCAAAGAATCATCTTCAATTTCCTTGACTTCTGTGTTCCCTGAACCGCAACATTAAGATATAGAACATATATATCTTAATATCTTATCTTAATATATATGTTATATATCTTAACACATAAGATATATATAACACATAATATATAACACATAAAGAAGTACATTCTCTTGCAGGTTTCAGTTATTCAGGTAACAATTTCAACCAGGAATGTTTGTTGTTTCCTACAAACAGGCTTATTACAAAGTACAGTAGAGTCTCGCTTATCCAACATAAACGAGCTGGCAGAATGTTGGATAAGCGAATATGTTGGATAATAAGGAGAGATTAAGGAAAAAGCCTATTAAACATCAAATTAGGTTATGATTTTACAAATGAAACACCAAAACATCATGTTATGCAACAAATTTGACAGAAAAAGTAGTTCAATGCACAGTAATGCTATGTACTAATTACTGTATTTACGAATTTAGCACCAAAATATCATGATATATTGGAAACATTGACTACAAAAATGTGTTGGATAATCCAGAACGTTTGATAAGTGAGTGTTGGATAAGTGAGACTCTACTGTACATGTTTCTATGTCCAATTGAAGTATTTAAGTCAAGCACATAAATCGGACACAAGTGGATTATTTTAAAGTTATATGAAAGTATAAAAAAATCAAACTATTTTTGAACTACAGCTCATTACTGGGTGTCATAGGAAATGCAAGAGAAACTTGACCAGTTGACATAGGATTCTGAGCAAGTTATTAAGATGGGCAAAGAAATATATTAAATTGACTTCATTACACAATGTAACAAAATTACCGTGGTGACGGTGTTGGTGTTGGTGATGGTGTTGGTGATGGTGTTGTTGGTGATGGTGTTGGTGATGGTGTTGGTGATGGTGATGGTGTTATTGGTGATGGTGTTGGTGATGGTGTTGTTGGTGATGGTGTTGGTGATGGTGTTGATGATGGTGATGGTGTTGGTGTTGATGATGGTGATGGTGTTGGTGTTGGTGATGGTGTTGATGATGGTGATGGTGATGGTGATGGTGTTGGTGTTGATGATGGTGTTGGTGATGGTGATGGTGTTGGTGTTGATGATGTTGGTGATGGTGATACACACTGTTATGAAATTCCCTCCTGAGGTCTTGCTAACCCAGTTACGTGGTTTCCTTGCCTGAGTCTCATCCATTCAAACAAAACAAAAGAATGGTAGTTTCACAGTGTGGGGCACGTCTTTAAAATGATAAGAGAATGGAAGGCATAATCATGCCCTAATTGGTAAGGGATTGCTCACCATCTGCTTTCATGTAGGCAATTTTTTGCCAAATTGGATCAGCTTCATCCAAGGGATTAAAACCCCTTCCCCCTATTTGAGTCCCCTCATTTGGCCACATGCTGTCAATTGGTTGTGTCATTACTCTGAATTAGTATTTCCAACTTTGTAAAAACTGCATCGGGAGAGAGGTGGAGAATAAACTAGGATGTTGATTATCATCAATCCAAAGAGAAAAAGTGTTGTCAGAAGCATCAGAGATAGTCACAGGAGCTTCCCAGTTTCCACTGTCTGGATCACACTGAATGGAAACTGGAACTGTAGACCATTAACTTGGTTATAGTGTAGCTTTGTCCATGTTGGCTAGGGAAGATGGGAATTATAGAGCACCAGACTGAAAAGGCCGTATGTCTTAAAGCCAGCTGCAATGGCTACCTGCTAGATTTAAAAATCTTATAAAACAGACTCGCCTATGGCAAATATTCAATGCTGTTATACAATCGACAAAGACAGACAGTACATAAACAAAGGCAAGGCTTCCCTCTTTTCATCTCCGGCATCTGGCTGTTGTTTCTTCTTCGTGGTGCTTCTGTGGAAATCGCACTTATGGGATCTTCTACTGCGCCTGCGCAGCATTTCGGAACCTTCTAGAACCTCTTAATGAAACATTTTGGTGGAGGCCCCGCCCACTCTCCCCAATAGAGTATATATAGCCCGGTGGGCGGGGCTAGCCCCAGTTCTTTTTTTCCGCCGCTCAGTCAGCACCAAGGAGCCTGTCATCCATGCATTTTGCCGGCATGTTTTTCAGGGTGCCTTTTACCTCTCGACAAAGCGGTACCTATTTATCTACTCAAAAGAAGCCAATATTATGACCAAATAAATCATTGCATGCTGCCTGTGAAACAGAAAAAACACATGTGTTAAAAGCATGCACAACATCCTTTAAAATATCTGCAGCACATTTATTGGAACAACAAGCACGCAATGTACAGAAGTGGTAAGTGGTAAAAGCTGTACCCAAACCACCTTTGATGGTTTAAAGGGATGTTTTAGAATATGACTATTCCCATATTTCTATACGCTGAAACTTGGAGCTGTTGTAGCTTGGCTGCACGCCTTCTAATTAAAATGCTTTAATTAGGCGTTTTCGTGTTTTAGGATGTAGAACAGTTCATGGCAGCCAACATAAAACGGACGAATTTCATTGTGTTGGCTTTGGAACTATTTTAGCCTTAGCCAACATTGTTCTAAATGTGGTTTGAATGTGGTTACTTTCCCTCAATAATCCTCTAGAAATAATCAAAACAGGGATACTAAACAGCTGAGGTTAAAGAGACGTAATCCATAAACCGAGCGGAATATGGTGTGATCCGTGGCACAGATTTCTCATTAAAACGGGATCCATGTTTTTGGAGAATTCGTATGGTATACATTTGATTTTCTTCCGGCACATTCCTTCCTAACGCAAAACATTTCCCACGAGGGTCTACGAAGTCTCCTCATTGGTGCTTTTTTAAAAAAGCAAAAACTACTTGTTATCATGTTCTGGGTTTTTTATGCCACTAATCGGACCGAACTTATTTCCAAACCCAAGAGGATATATTAGTTGTCCCTATGTTTTGGAACAATAGTTAATTTCACACAGATGGAATTGGCTCTGGATTATTCCAGCGCAGCCCTGGCCGGATGCCAGTTTTATGCTATGTGTGTGTGTGTCTGTGTGTGTATAGACATATGTATACATACACACACACACTCTATGATAAGCATGTGACCAAGGCTTAATTGGAGCCAGGGTACCCATGGCATTTTTCCAAGGCTCAGTCTGTTGTGAGCACCAAGCAAAACTGATTCCCGGGGAAATAATTCTCTTTTTTGCACGTCAGGAGCGAATGTTTCTGGAACATGGCCATACAGCCCGGAAAACTCACAGCAACCCAGTGGTTGGGCCATGGAAGCCTTCGACAACACATATTGCAAAGATATTTTGGGGCAAAAAATGGGACATGTTTAGTGTGCGATATCGAGACATCTAACCTGTGCTTTGCAGGCGAATAGATGCAATAAAGGAAGCCATGGTTCTCAACAACAATGACCTTAGCAAGGCTGTTAATAACAGTGTGTCTTGGAGTTTCTCATAAGTTGATACAAAATACCAGCAGTAACTGCCACATAAGCAAGTTCTTCCCTATTGACGCCAACACAATGTGAAACATATGTGGCAAAATAATAATAACACAATGTAACACACTTGGAAAAAATGTTTTCCTGTTTTGAAAGTGTTGTTTCCTGTTTGATTGTGTGATGCTTACTTTGAAATTACTAATTGTTACATTCCAGAAACTTTGTATTTGTGGCTGCCACAAACTAGGTTGAATTGGCTGAGCCTCATTGAAAAAGGATGGCAAAATGAGCTGCAGGATCATGTCCCTCCCGCAGAAACAACATTTTTGCAGTTTAATAAACTTTCCCCATGTTTTGATGATCGAACCAATTAGGGAATGACATTTATAACCCAGGAACATGATGTATGCCATCCATGCTTTCTTCCTTTCACCCATCTTTTTTCCTTCCCTCCTTCTCTCCTTTATTTCCTTCCTCCCTTATTTTCTTCCTTCTCCTTTCCTTCACCTTCCTTCCTTCCATCCTTCTTTCTTTCCTTCCTTCTCTCCTTTATTTCCTTCCTCCCTCTTTCCTTTTCCTTTTGTTCCTCTTTTATTCCTCCCTTCCTTCCTGTTTCCTCTCTTCTTCTTTCCTTCCATCTTTCCTTCCTTCCTTCTCTTCTTTATTCCTCCCTTCCATTCCATCCATCCTTCTTTCTTTCCTTTCTTCCTTCCTTCTCTTCCTTTCTTCTTCCTTCCTTTCTTCTTTCCTTCCTTTCCTCTTTCTCTCTTATTTCCTCCCTCTCTCCTTTCTTTCCTCCTTTATTTCTCCCTTCCTT
Organism: Anolis carolinensis; assembly: GCF_035594765.1. Lineage (NCBI taxonomy): Eukaryota > Metazoa > Chordata > Lepidosauria > Squamata > Anolidae > Anolis > Anolis carolinensis. The sequence goes on from NW_026943824.1 coordinate 3,032,059, forward strand.
TCCATCCATCCTTCTTCCTTTCTTTCCTCCTTTTCTTCCTCCCTTCCCTTCCTTCCCCTTTCCTTCCTTCCATCCTACTTTCCTTTCCTTCTTCCTTCCTTTCTTCTTTCCTTCCTTTCCTCCTTCTCTCCTTTATTTCCTCCCTCTCTCCCTTCCTCCTTTATTCCTCCCTTCTTTCCTTCCATTTTTCCTTCCCTTCCTTCCCTCCTTCTTTCTTCCTTCCTTCCTTTATTTCCTCCCTCCCTTCTTCCTTTCCTCCTTTATTCCTCCCTTCTTCCTTCCCTTCTTCCCTCCTTCTCTCCATTCCTCCTTCCCTTCTCTTCCTTTCTTCTACCTTTTTTCTTCTTTCCTTCCTTCTCTCCTTTATTTCCTCCTTTATTCCTCCCTTCTTCCCTCCTTCCATCTTTCTTCTTTCCCTCCCTCCCTCCTTTCCTTCCTTCCCTCCTTCTCTCTTTCTTTCCTTCCCTCCTTTCTTTCCTCCCTCCCTCCCTCCTCTTCCTTTCTTCTTCCATCCTACTTTCTTTCCTTCTTCCTTCCCTCCCTTCTTTCCTTCCATTCCTTCCTTCCTTCATTTCCACCCTCCTTTCTTTCTTTCCTTCCATCCTTTTTCACTCCTTTCTTTCATCCCTCGCTCCCTCCCTCCCTTCTCTTCCTTTCTTCTTTCCTTCCTTCTCTCCCTTCTTTCTTTCCTCCTTTATTCCTCCCTTCTCTTCCTTTCTTCCATCCTACTTCCTTCCTTTCCTCCTTCTCTCCCTTCTTTCTTTCCTCCTTGATTCCTCCCTTCTCTTCCTTTCTTCCATCCTACTTCCTTCCTTTCCTCCTTCTCTCCCTTCTTTCTTTCCTCCTTTATTCCTCCCTTCTTTCCTTCCACCCTCTTTCTCCTCCTCCCTCCCTTCCTTTCTTCTCCCTCCTTCATTCGGGCGGGGCCAAGGGGGGGGCGGGGCCAGAGTCCGAGGCGGAGGCTCTTCTCTGGGCGAACAAAGGCGGGCGGGAGGCAGCGCAGGGCCGAAGCCGAAGCCGGAGCCGGATTGTGGGAGGCGGGCGCCATGCGGGGCCGGGGGCTGCGGGGCCCGCCGGGGAAGAGGAGCCAGACCCGCGCCCCCCCCTCCTCCTCTTCCTCTTCCTCGGTGTCGTGGGGCGGCGGGGGCTCCGCGCGGCTGCCTTGAGCGCCCCCAAGCCTCCCTCCCCCCGCCCCATGGCATCCTCCTCCGGGTGAGAAGAGGCGACCGAGGCTGCCGAGGAGGCCGAGGCTCTCTCCTCCCTTCCTCGCTTCCTGCCTTCCATTCTCGGCGTCCTTCTCTCCGTGTCTCCCTCCGGAGAGCATGGCGGGGGCGTCGGGCTCGGCGGGGCTGAGCTACTCCCCGCCCTGGTGGGTCTCCCTCCTCCACCGCCTGCCCCACTTCGACCTCCGGTGGGAGGCTGCTGGGGATGAATTCCGCCCCGAAGACGCCGAGTACCAGCAGGTGAGAGAGAGAGAGAGAGAGCCCATTGAAGAGCAGGCCCCATTCTAGGCAAGGCTCCAAAGCAGGCCTGGGCCAACTTGGGCCCTCCTTCCAGGGGTTTTGGACTTCAATTCCCACCATTTCTAACAGCCTCTGTCTCTTCCTTTTCCTCCTTAGCAGCCTCAGTCCCTTCCTTTTCCCTTTCAGCAGCCTCAGTCCCTTCCTTTTCCCTTTCAGCAGCCTCGGTCCCTTCCTTTTCCTCCTCAGTAGCCTCGGTCCTTTCCTTTTCCTCCTTAGCAGCCTCTGTCTCTTCCTTTTCCTCCTTAGCAGCCTCAGTCCCTTCCTTTTCCTTCTCAGAAGCCTCTGTCCCTTCCTTTTCCTTCTCAGAAGCCTCTGTCCCTTCCTTTTCCTTCTCAGAAGCCTCTGTCCCTTCCTTTTCCCTTTCAGCAGCCTCAGTCCCTTCCTTTTCCCTTTCAGCAGCCTCAGTCCCTTCCTTTTCCTTCTCAGCAGCCTCAGTCCCTTCCTTTTCCTCCTTAGCAGCCTCTGTCTCTTCCTTTTCCTCCTTAGCAGCCTCAGTCCCTTCCTTTTTCCTTTCAGCAGCCTCGGTCCCTTCCTTTTCCCTTTCAGCAGCCTTAGTCCCTTCCTTTTCCTCCTTAGCAGCCTCAGTCCCTTCCTTTTCCCTTTCAGCAGCCTCGGTCACTTCCTTTTCCCTTTCAGCAGCCTCAGTCCCTTCCTTTTCCCTTTCAGCAGCCTCAGTCCCTTCCTTTTCCCTTTCAGCAGCCTCAGTCCCTTCCTTTTCCCTTTCAGCAGCCTCGGTCCCTTCCTTTTCCCTTTCAGCAGCCTCAGTCCCTTCCTTTTCCCTTTCAGCAGCCTCAGTCCCTTCCTTTTCCCTTTCAGCAGCCTCTGTCTCTTCCTTTTCCTCCTTAGCAGCCTCGGTCCCTTCCTTTTCCCTTTCAGCAGCCTCAGTCCCTTCCTTTTCCCTTTCAGCAGCCTCAGTCCCTTCCTTTTCCCTTTCAGCAGCCTCAGTCCCTTCCTTTTCCCTTTCAGCAGCCTCAGTCCCTTCCTTTTCCCTTTCAGCAGCCTCTGTCTCTTCCTTTTCCTCCTTAGCAGCCTCGGTCCCTTCCTTTTCCCTTTCAGCAGCCTCTGTCCCTTCCTTTTCCCTTTCAGCAGCCTCAGTCCCTTCCTTTTCCCTTTCAGCAGCCTCAGTCCCTTCCTTTTCCTTCTCAGAAGCCTCTGTCCCTTCCTTTTCCCTTTCAGCAGCCTCAGTCCCTTCCTTTTCCTCCTTAGCAGCCTCTGTCTCTTCCTTTTCCTCCTTAGCAGCCTCAGTCCCTTCCTTTTTCCTTTCAGCAGCCTCGGTCCCTTCCTTTTCCCTTTCAGCAGCCTTAGTCCCTTCCTTTTCCTCCTTAGCAGCCTCTGTCTCTTCCTTTTCCTCCTTAGCAGCCTCAGTCCCTTCCTTTTCCCTTTCAGCAGCCTCGGTCACTTCCTTTTCCCTTTCAGCAGCCTCAGTCCCTTCCTTTTCCCTTTCAGCAGCCTCAGTCCCTTCCTTTTCCCTTTCAGCAGCCTCGGTCCCTTCCTTTTCCCTTTCAGCAGCCTCAGTCCCTTCCTTTTCCCTTTCAGCAGCCTCAGTCCCTTCCTTTTCCCTTTCAGCAGCCTCTGTCTCTTCCTTTTCCTCCTTAGCAGCCTCGGTCCCTTCCTTTTCCCTTTCAGCAGCCTCAGTCCCTTCCTTTTCCTCCTTAGCAGCCTCAGTCCCTTCCTTTTCCCTTTCAGCAGCCTCGGTCCCTTCCTTTTCCCCCTCGGCAGCCTCGGCCCCTTCCTTTTCCCTTTCAGCAGCCTCAGTCCCTTCCTTTTCCCTTTCAGCAGCCTCGGTCCCTTCCTTTTCCCCCTCGGCAGCCTCGGTCCCTTCCTTTTCCCTTTCAGCAGCCTCGGTCCCTTCCTTTTCCCCCTCGGCAGCCTCGGTCCCTTCCTTTTCCCTTTCAGCAGCCTCGGTCCTTTCCTTTTCCTCCTCAGCAGTCTCAGTCCCCTTCCTTTCCCCCCTCTGCTGCTTAAGAGGCCTGAGGCTGTTGAGGGGGGAAAGGAAGGGGACTGAGGCTGTTAGGAATGGTGGGAGTTGAAGTCCAAAACACCTGAGGGCCCAAGTTGGCCCCTGCCATCAGTACAGTAGGGAAGATGCTGCAGCCATTGCTTTGGCCTCCATGAAGGCCATACCTTCCCAGCAATCTAGCCAGTTCTCAGAGAGAGGCATTCAGCGCTTCCCGTTCATCCCCATCTAAGGCCCCTTCCATGCAGCTGAATAAAATCCCACATTTTCTGCTCTGAACTGGAATATATGGCAATGTGGACTCCCGATAGCCCAGATCAAAGCAGATATTGTGAGATGGCTGTGTTGAAGAGCCCTGAGATGCATCTCCAAGGTGTTTCAGCCTTACTTTTGGTCTCCAGAAAGGTCTCCAGCAAAGGCATCAATCGCCATTGGGTTGGCATCCAGGAATGCTTGTGTTTGTGAACATGCCTTGAGTCATGTCAACTTAGTGGTGACCCCATATGTTTCTTAGTCAGATGACCTGGCGTTCCTTGACAGCCTTCCATCCACTGACTAATCAGGACATGACACTGTTTAGTTTTTGGGATCTAATTGTTGGGGTGTGATTTCAATCCCACAGAAGCATAATGTTCTGGAAAATTGAATTCCGATCCCTTTGGGCTTCTGTTAAGATGTTGCAGGACCTCCCTATGATGTCAGGATTCCATGTAAGAGGAATGTATTGTACGGTGTGCATTTTGTACTCTTTGGTGCCCAGATGTGTGCAAATGCATCAGAGACCAGGCTTGTTTTGATCCAGGGCCCTATGTCCCAGGATCTGATCCCGGATTATCTGTTTATCCTGGGTTATCTCATAGTGGGGACTCGGGGGCCCTTCTACACATCCATATAACCCAGAATATCAGAACTGATGATCCACCATATCTGCTTTGAACTGGGTGATCTGAGTCCACACTCAGTTCAGTTTGGATTTTGTACAGCTGTGTGGAAGGGTGTCTCTCATATTCCGGTTTAAAGCAAATCATCTAGGTTTGGATCCTGGGATAAAGGGCAGTGTGGAAGATCCCTTATACTCTCCAATTCCTCCCTGTCTCCCATCTGCCTCCAAGCATCTCCCTTGCCGCTCTATAACTCCCTGCATTCCTTCTCATTGCCATTTTTGATTCATTCTGCCTCGCAGGTTTGTTAGAGATGCTCTTCACCTCATTGCTGGAATTTGCTTGTTTACCCTTATTCAACCTGACTCTCCAACCCCATGCTTGCAGTCAGAATCGCAATTCCTAAAAGTCATCCAGGCAGAGAGGTTTCCAGTATTTATGTGTGTGTTGACTCATGGTGATGTGATGGATGTTATAGGGTTCTCTTCTGGAATCCTGTTTTGTTTTTGTTTTTTTGCCCTTTCCTTCCTTTGAAATAGAGTCCCATAGCACAATGATGGGCAACCTTTTGCGCTTGGTGTGTCAAAATTCACCAAAAAACCTAGCATGACTTGGGTGGTGTGTCACTTCGAGAAAAAAACCCATAATTTCACAATATATATAGTTTAAATAACAAAAATATATAATTGTAATATATAACTGTATTTAATAAATCAAAAACTATTTACTACAGTTTATTTCCATGTACAATGATCTATGGTACCTCTTGCAGTTTCCACGCTGATTTCTCTGTATTGTAGTTGCAGTGTAGTCATGAATAATGAATAATATAATAATAATATAATAGTAATAATATAATAATATACTACAATAATAATAGAATAATAATAGAAATATTATATATATATATGTATGTGTGTGTGTGTGTGTGTGTGTGTGTGTGTGTGTGTGTATATATATATATATATTAGTGCATAATTCCCATGGAGTAAACAACAAAACCACTGGACCAAATCACACCAAATTTGGCCACAAAAGACATTAGTCATCCAATCAATCTGCATGCATGTCAATGCTGACACGCATGTCATAGGTTGGCCATCACTGCCATAGCATCTGGTATTCACAGATAGTCTCCCATCCAAGTACTAAACTGGACCGACCCTAGGCAAGTGGCCTAGGTTGAGAGAAATAACTCTTGTATGTTTGAGGCGAGTATGAAGGTTGCAATTGGCCACCTTGATTAGCACTGGATAGCCTTGCAGCTTCAAGGCCTGCCTGGGGGAATCCTTTGTTGTGAGGTGTATTAGCTGGCCCCGAAACGTCAGGAGAGAATGCTTCTGGAACATAGCCACACAGCCCGGGAAACTCACAGCAACCCAAAGGAGGAATGGCTGGGAGAGTCAGAAATGAGAGAAAGACTTCCTTTTCTTGACCTTTTATGCAAACTTGTTCTTAAAGACCTTTCTGCATTTTGCCTTCTGATTCTTTCCTCTCGATCAACCTCCCTCGCTTCTTTCGATGTTCCCTGTTATTGTGTTTATGTTTTTTCCCAATTTCGTCCCCATTTTGTTATCCCTCTTGATGAAACATAGGGCCCTTCCAGACAGTTCCTACATCCCAGGATCTGATCCCAAGTTTTCTGTATATCTCAGATTATCTGGGACTCCTATTATCCAGTCTAATGCAGAAAACTTGGGATCAGAACCTGGGATGTAGGAACTGTTTGGATGGGCCCGTAGAAAAACAACAACCAGGCACTGTTTACTGTTTGGCTCCAGGTTGATATCCTTGAATCGTCTTTGCAGACAAATTGAACCCAACACGTTGGGGAGAGAAACCCAAGCTGAATTCCTTTCCTTGACCTACTTGGGGTTTATTTGTGACAAGAACGGCCTTACTGCAATCTGAACCAATGCCGTATAAATGTGTCTTAACTGTGTGTGCTTTTTGTCGAATGTGAAATGAGGATTTTTTGACTTCTTGGTTAAGGATGGATTGGAAGACTGATGTGGTATGAAGGGTTGTGCAATAGTGACTAGAATGTGCTTTGTTTTGTAATGTGTATATATATAATGTGATTGGGGTGGCATTTAATTTCATAATAATAATAATAATAATAATGTTTACAGTAGAGTCTCACTTATCCAACACTCGCTTATCCAACGTTCTGGATTATCCAACACATTTTTGTAGTCAGTGTTTTCAATATATCATGGTATTTAGGTGCTAAATTCATAAATACAGTAATTACAACATTACTGTGTATTGAACCACCTTTTCTGTCAAATTTGTTGTCTAACATGATGTTTTGGTGCTTCATTTGTAAAATCATAACCTAATTTGATGTTTAATAGGCTTTTCCTATTGCCTCCTTATCCAACATATTCGCTTATCCAACATTTATGTTGAATAAGTGAGACTCTACTGTAATAATAATAATAATAATAAGTTTATTTGTATCCCGCCACCATCTCCCCCGGAGGGGACTCAAGGCAGCTCACAGAAATATCAGATACAAAACAATAACAATATACAATACATCAATAAACAATAACATGCACCAATTGTAATATTTGCACATTAACCAAAAAGAATAAAAACACGATGCACAAGGACAGTAAAGTTATTCCAGTCTATTCTAACAACCTTTATTGGGATGCTGTGAGTTTTCTGGGCTATATGGCCATGTTCCAGAAGCATTCTTTCCTGACGTTTCACCCACACTTATGGCAGGCATCCTCAGAGGTAATGCAGTATGAAATAATGGCCATACAGCCCAGAAGACTCACAGCAACACAGTGATTCCGGCCATGAAGGCCGTCGACAACCCTTTTATTAATTTCCCGTATGTTTCCCTCATTGATGTGTTGATATTTCCCCTCCACGTTCCCCCAACGTCTTTGTAATCTCCTCTCTTTCCGCTCTTTGCACGCCGCTAAAAATAAATGCCTCGCTTCCATCCAAATGCATTCAAGAGGAGATGTGGACGAGGATCGGTTCGACTTCCTCCCAAAGGATTTGAGGCTGCAAAGTGTGCCGCTTCCCTCCTTCCTTTTCGGAGGAAAATTGAGAAGTGGGGGGAAGACGCGGAGACGGCTACTTCTTTCCCAATTACGTCACCTTCGGCAACGGATGTGAGTGCGAGTGTAGGAGAGAGCCCTGCTCACTATGCCCGCCTCTCCCCCGTCTGAGACAGAAGTGTTAGGAATTATGCAGCATCCATTTTCCCCTCCATCCGATTTGAACTCCTACGGTCTCCGTTCGGTCTCCGTTCGGCCTCCGTTCGGGTTCGGTGTGAGTCTGCGGTTGCATTGCGTTGCCTTTCTCTTTGTCATTTTCCCCACACACACTGGAACGGAATATTCTCTCTTCTTGATTAGGCCGTGATGACATTTTATTCCCTCCCCTTGTCTGTGATTGTTCATATTTCCCAACCAGATTCCACCATCACGGCATCTCGGATCCTATATTTTTGCTTCAAGGGCTTTCCCAAAGTCAGGCCAGGCGAACCTCGACCACTCGCTTGGTCTTGGGCTGTTGTTATGTTTATCATTCTAGATTATTGTACAGCCTTGCAGCTTCAAAGCCTGGCTGCTTCATACCTAGCGGACTCCATTGTTACCCAACTTGAATACTACTGAACAGCCTTGCAGCTTCGAAGTCTGGCTGCTTCATACCTAGGGGACTCCATTGTTACCCAACTTGAATACTGTTGAATAGCCTTGCAGCTTCAAAACCTGGCTGCTTCATACCTAGCGGACTCCATTGTTACCCAACTTGAATACTATTGTACAGCCTTGCAGCTTCGAAGCCTGGCTGCTTCATACCTAGCGGACTCCATTGTTACCCAACTTGAATACTACTGAACAGCCTTGCAGCTTCGAAGTCTGGCTGCTTCATACCTAGGGGACTCCATTGTTACCCAACTTGAATACTGTTGAATAGCCTTGCAGCTTCAAAACCTGGCTGCTTCATACCTAGCGGACTCCATTGTTACCCAACTTGAATACTATTGTACAGCCTTGCAGCTTCGAAGCCTGGCTGCTTCATACCTAGCGGAATCCATTGTTATCCAACTTGAATACTAATGAACAACCTTGCAGCTTCGAAGCCTGACTGCTTCATACCTAGTGAACTCCATTGTTACCCAACTTGAATACTGTTGAATAGCCTTGCAGCTTCGAAGCCTGGCTGCTTCATACCTAGTGAACTCCATTGTTACCCAACTTGAGTACTGTTGAATAGCCTTACAGCTTCGAAGCCTGGCTGCTTCATACCTAATGGACTCCATTGTTACCCAACTTGAATACTGTTGAACAGCCTTGCAGCTTCGAAGCCTGGCTGCTTCATACCTAGTGGACTCCATTGTTACCCAACTTGAATACTATTGTACAGCCTTGCAGCTTCAAAGCCTGGCTGCTTCATACCTAGTGGACTCCATTATTACCCAGCTTGAATACTACTGAACAGCTTTGCAGCTTCGAAGCCTGGCTGCTTCATACCTAGCGGACTCCATTATTACCCAGCTTGAATACTACTGAACAGCTTTGCAGCTTCGAAGCCTGGCTGCTTCATACCTAGCGGACTCCATAGTTACCCAACTTGAATGCTATTGAACAGCCTTGCAGCTTCGAAGCCTGGCTGCTTCATACCTAGCGGACTCCATTGTTACTCAACTTGAATACTATTGAACAGCCTTGCAGCTTCAAAGCCTGGGACTCCATTGTTGGCCAGCTTGGGCCTGGGCAAACTTCAGCCCTCCCTCCAGGAGTTTCGGACTTTATTTATTATTTATTTATTTACAGTATTTCTATTCCGCCCTTCTTTCTCACCCCAAAAGGGACTCAGGGCGGATCACATTGCACATATAAGGCAAACATTCAATGCCATAACATAGAACAGAGACAGACGCAGGCACCGGGCTGGCCTCGAACTCCTGACCTCTTGGTCAGAGTGATTTATCGCAGCTGGCTACTAACCCGCCTGCGCCACAGCCCGGCCTTCAAGGAAGGCCAGGTGTGTGAGATATGATCTCATGGCTTCTTGGTCGGGCTGTTATATTTGTACTTTGGACTCCAACTCCCACCATTCCTAACAGCCTTAGGCCCTTTCCTTTCCCCGCTCAGCCGCTTAAGTGATCAGATAATCACATACAAGGCAGGCAGATACTCACACTGAGTCACACAGGAGAGAGGAAGATGGATTCTTTCGTCCTCCTTATATACAGTAGAGTCTCACTTATCCAACATAAACGGGCCGGAAGAACGTCGGATAAGTGAAAAAATTTGATAATGAGACGCCATTGAGGAAAAGTGTATTATATGTCAAATTACATTATGATTTTACAAGTCAAAGACCAAAACATATCCAACATAAACGGGCCGGCAGAATGTTGGATAAGTGAGTATGTTGGATAATAAGGAGGGATTATGATAAGGTTATGATTTTACAAATTAAGCACCAAAACATCATGTTTTACAACAAATTGACAGAAAATGCACTTCAATACATTCTAAAGTTATATAGTAATTAATGTATTTATGAATTTAGCACCAAAACATTGCAATGTATTGAAAACATAGACTACAAAAAACATTGGCTACTAACAAATTGATTACAAATAAAGATAAAAAGGTAAAGGTTTTCCCCTGACGTTAAGTCCAGTCGTGTCCGACTCTGGGGGTTGGTGCTCATCTCCATTTCTAAGCCGAAGAGCCGGCGTTGTCCGTAGACACCTCCAAGGTCACGTGGCCATTGGCATGACTGCATGGAGCGCTGTTACCTTCCCTCCGGAGCGGTACTTATTGATCTACTCACATTGGCATGTTTTCAAACTGCTAGGTTGGCAGGAGCTGGAGCTAACAGCGGGCGCTCACTCTGCTCCTGGGATTTGAACCTGGGACCTTTCGGTCTGCAAGTTCAGCAGCTCAGCGCTTTAACACACTGCGCCACCGGGGCTCAGTAATAATAGCTGTGTAAGTCTTCAACATATAGTACAGTAGAGTCTCACTAATCCAAGCCTCGCTTATCCAAGCCTCTGGATAAACCAAGCCATTTTTGTAGTCAATGTTTTCAATATATCGTGATATTTTGGTGCTAAATTCGTAAATACAGTAATTACATCATAACATTACTGCATATTGAACTACCTTTTCTGTCCAATTTGTTGTATAACAGGATGTTTTGGTGCTTAATTTGTAAAATCATAACCTAATTTGATGTTTAATAGGCTTTTCCTTAATCCCTCCTTATTATCCAAGTTATTCGCTTATCCAAGCTTCTGCCGGCTCGTTTAGCTTGGATAAGTGAGACTCTACTGTATAATATATTGTATATAACTGTAATATTGATAATACAGTAGAGTCTCGCTTATCCAACGTTCTGGATTATCCAAGCCATTTTTGTAGTCAATGTTTTCAATATATCGTGATATTTTGGTACTAAATTCGTAAATACAGTAATTACAAAATAATCCATCTTCCTCTCTCCTGTGTGACTCGGTGTATTTGCCAGCGTTGTATGTGATTATTATTATTATTATTATTATTATCACTTAAGTGGTTGAGGGGCAAAAGGAAAGGGTTTGAGTCTGTTAGGAATGGTGGGAGTTGAAGTCCAAAACACGCGGAGGGAGGGCCGAAGTTTGCCCATGCCTGTTCTAGATCAATACAAAGATCCCTTGTCACTCTCGAGAGCAGCCAGGTGTTTACTGCTTTTATTAAAAAAAGATGGTTTGATACGTTCTCGCTCTTTGTGCTGGATTTATGAGGGCTGCGTTTTTCCATAACTGAGCCGGAAATCCCTGCTCCGGGATTGATTAGCTATCGCACTGAAACGTGCGCGGGGAACGTTTACCTTTGTACTTTTCTTCTCGGCTGTCGTGTTTTTAAAGGGACCTCACGCGACTTATCGCTGCTCTGTTTTCCCCATAACTTTTATTTCAGGAAGCACCATTTTATCCAACGAAGCTTTGATAATGTACGTGAAGACATTGTTCTCCACCTTCCTAATGCCACGACCCTTTAATACAGTTCTTCATATTGTGGTGACCCCAAACCAACCATCACATTATTTTTGTTGCTCCTTCATAACTCTCATTTTTCTATTGTTATGAATCGTAATGTCAATATCTGATATGCAGAATGTATTTTCATTCACTGGACTAAATTTGGCACAAATACCCAAAACTTGGGGAGATTGATTTTGTCATTTTGGAGTTGTAGTTGCTGGGATTTAATTTATTTATTTACAGTATTTATTTTCTGCCCTTCTCACCCCGAAGGGGTGTGCGGATCACATTGTACACATATAAGGCAAACATTTAGTCTATATATATAAAAGGGTAATGAAATTTCAGCCTAGGACAAAACAACAAAACTACACATCCCAGAAACACTAAACTTGGCAGCACAACCCCTCATCCATGCCTCTATGTCCATACAACAAAAAGAAAAGAAAAATAAAGTCCTAATTAGAGGGAGAGGAATAATTGTTTTTATCCAATTGCTGCCAGTTAGAAGGCTAAGCTCCGCCCACTTGGTCTCCTAGCAACCCACTCAGCCCAGGGGACAGGCAGAGTTAGGCCTCACTTAGGCCTCTTCCACACTGCCTATAAAATACAGATTATCTGATTTTAACTGGATTATATGGCAGTGTAGACTCAAGGCCCTTCCACACAGCTATATAACCCATTTATAATGGACTTAATGTAAGGTAAAACCTTTACCCTTTACCTTAACTACCACCAATTCCTCAATACTTTATTTCCCATACCACTAGACTTCGCTACAGCAACACGTGGCCGGGCACAGCTAGTGCCATATAACATAGAACAGAGACAGAGGCAGACGCAGAGGCAATTTAAACCTTTTATAGTTCATCTACACTCAAAGAGCACTCCACCAACAATAGAATTGAACCAAACTTGCCACACAGAACTCCCATGACCAACAGAAAATACTGGAAGGGTTTGTTGGGCATTGACCTTGTGTCTGGGAGTTGTAGTTCACCTACATCCAGAGAGCATTGTAGACTCAAACAATGATGGATCTGGACCAAACTTGGCACGTATACTCAATATGCCCAAATGTGAACACTGGTGGAGTTTGGGGAAAATAGACCTTGACATTTGGGAGTTGTAGTTGCTGGGATTTATAGTTCACCTACAATCAAAAGCCGCTTTAACCCCACGAACGATAGAATTGAGCCAAACAAGCAGAGAGATCTTCAGCTTTCTCTGCCAAAGAGCTTTCTAAGACCAGAAATATGTGTTTTCTGATGGTCTTTGGCAACACATTTGCGTTTTAGATGGATTAGGAACCAGCTGGTTTTCCCTGTAATAGGCAGTAAGACCACCTAAAGCTTCTTCATGCACCAATTGTGTATTTATAGGTATATTTTTATCAATGTCTAATGTATTTAATTTTAATTTATTGAATTGTCTGTAATATTTTTATATTGTGTTTTATTGTAAGCCGCCCTGAGTCCCCTATGGGTGAGAAGGGCGGGGTATAAGTATTGTAATAAATAAATAATAAATAAATAAATAGAAATTATTTGTTTTGGGGAGAAATAGAAGCCGTTGAGGAAGAATTCTTGCCACAGCTTTGCATTCTTGTTCTGCTTGTTGCTTGTGCTGGCATTTTGGATGAGTGGATTTGGGGATTTGGTATTTCGCCCTTTAGTTTTGTCACAAGACTTGTTTTTCGGGGCCGTTTTCCATATTTAATAACCGTCTTCCTGTGTAAAACATGCACCTAACGGTGGGCTGCTTTTGAAACCTATGGTCGTAATTAATCTGACAGATTATGAAGATTAAAGGTATTATCTGAAGAAGTCACACTGTAATGTTGCTCTAGGTGTTTGAAGAAAGGAGTCATTGGATAGCATGCAAACGCTCAGACTCCTGCCCATATTTCCTCCTAAGACTCTGTATCTTGTACTGTTGGAGTAATTGTGACTGACAGGTGTACAGGAGAGCAGGCGAGGATGTGAGAGGATGAATCAAGGTGAGGAGGATAACTTCAGGTAAGGAAGAGAAGGTTCTTGCAGTCATTCCATAGCATTTAAATCCTGGGTCGTGAAAGATTTTCACATCTCTGAAGTATACTTTCTGATTTACAGAGAGATATTTCAGTCGTTGAGAAGCGACTGAAATATCAGAGTGACAGTTTTTTAGATGCAGAGAAAATTCTCTACTGGATATACCCTCTTTCCCTGAAAATAAAGACCTAACCAGAAAATAAGCCCTAGCGTGAATTTTCCCAGCATGCTCGTAATAATAATAATAATGGTAATAATAATAATCTGCGCACATCATCCGAAAATACATCACACAGTCCTAGACACTTGGGAAGTGTTCGACTTGTGATTTTGTGATACGAAATCCAGCATATCTATCTTGTTTGCTGTGTCATACAATAAAATAATAATAATAATAATAATAATAATAATAATAATAATAATAATAATAATAATAATACATCACACAGTCCTAGACGCTTGGGAAGTGTTCGACTTGTGATTTTGTGATACGAAATCCAGCATATCTATCTTGTTTGCTGTGTCATACAATAATAATAATAATAACAACAGCAACAACAACACCGCTTTGTTGTGCCAGCTGTCAGCTCTAGTTTGTAGTGCAGTTTTCTTGTACTGGTTTTTGTCTGTTGTGCTTTGATGAGTTTCTGATTTTTGACTTCAATCAAAGCAGGTTCTTCACTTTGCTTTACATATTCTGCCAGGGCATGTTCTTCTTCTTTGACTGCTTGTGATACGAATTTTATGATACGAAATCCAGCCTATCTATCTTGTTTGCTGTGTCATACAATAAAATAATAATAATAATAATAATAATACATCACACAGTCCTAGACGCTTGGGAAGTGTTCGACTTGTGATTTTGTGATACGAAATCCAGCATATCTATCTTGTTTGCTGTGTCATATAATAATAATAACAACAGCAACAACAACACCGCTTTGTTGTGCCAGCTGTCAGCTCTAGTTTGTAGTGCAGTTTTCTTGTACTGGTTTTTGTCTGCTGTGCTTTAAGGAGTTTCTGATTTTTGACTTCAATCAAAGCAGGTTCTTCACTTTGCTTTACATATTCTGCCAGGGCATGTTCTTCTTCTTTGACTGCTTGTGATACGAATTTTATGATACGAAATCCAGCCTATCTATCTTGTTTGCTGTGTCATACTATGTTGTTGTGTCAATAATAATAATAACAACAACTTTATTTTTATATCCTGCCTCCATCTCCCCGCAGGGACTCTGGGCGGCTGACATGGGGCCAAGTCCAAATAAGCACAATAGAATAGAATAAAATACATACAAAAACACAACATCATAATATACTGTATATACTCGAGTATAAGCCTAGTTTTTCAGCCCTTTTTAAGGCTGAAAAAGCTCTCCTCGGCTTATACTCGAGTGAGGGTCCTGGCCGGCTTCTATTCAGGCTTATACTTGAGTATATAGGTATTCAGAGTTGGACAGTCTTATCTTATTAAAGTCTTATTATCTTAAATTACAGTTTTATATAAATATTCAAAAACATTTAACCTACTGATGCCTCAAATAATGCAATTTTATTAATATCTATTTTTATTTTTGAATTTGGCCCATAGCTGCTGCATTTCCCACCCTCGTCTTATACTCAAATCAATACGTTTTTATGGTAAAATTAGGTGCCTCGGCTTATATTCGGGTCGGCTTATACTCGAGTATATAAGGTAAACTCTACCCCCATAATAAGCCCCAATTAAGGATTGCCAGCCAGAATGATTCATTTACTAGCAGTGCATCTGTTGCAACACATGACAGACATATTGAATTGTAAAATAGGATTAAGTATAAATCAATAAATATTATTATTGACATAATATTATGGCGACGTTCCACTAGATGATAACATGATTGTATTTGGATTAATGTAGATTTTTGCACGTGAGTAAATGTGGATTTACATGGAAAAAATAAGATGAACATCATAAGCCCTGATCCGTCTTTTGGAGCAAAAATTAAAACAAGACCCAGGTCTTTTTGGGAAATATATTGGGTGGCATTTTCTTTTTTGGATCTCCCTTTATGTTCCTGCAACCTCAACATAGAGAGAGTTAGCCAGTTGACAGCGCAGGCAGACTCAGCATATCTCTCTAAATAGGAGAGTTAATAATACCCGCTTTCCAAACCTCAATTGACCTGTGATTATGACTGAATGCTGGAGAGTTTAAAAGTGTATATCAGAAGCTTATTAAGTTCCTAATGGTTAACTAGGGCCGTCCTCTTTAAGAAATATGGCTTCTGCAGCCTCTGAATGTTTAATACGGTGGCAGCGATGTTTTCAATTGCGGAGCTGCACACTTGAGCATTATGTAGTCATGGTTGCTTGTTTTTTTCGTTTGGATATTTGAACTCTTGGAAGATACGTCACAGATGAAATGTCGCAGGCTACAATAAGAAGAAACTAGGCATTAATTTGGAGCATCTCACCAAGAAAACCCTGTGATACATTGGCCTTAAGGTCTGGATCAGGGCTCCTCAAACTTTAAAAGCAGAGGGCCGGTCCACAATCCTTTAGAATGTTGAGGGGCCGAATTATCATTTGAAAAAAAAATACGAACAAATTCCTATGCATACTGCATATGTCTAATTTGTAGTGCAAAACAACAACAATGAAAGAACAATGCAATATTTAAAAATGAAAACAATTTTAACCAACTTAAACCTATCAGGATTTCAATGGAAAGTGTGGGCCTGCTACTGGCCAATGAGATAGTCAAGTGAATTAGGATTGTTGTTGTTGTGTGCCTTCAAGTCATTTCAGACTTTGGGCGAGCCTAAGTCTAAAATTAATTATTTATTTATTTACTACATTTATTTACTACATTTATATCTCACCCTTCTTATCCTGAAGGGGACTCAGAGCAGCTGTATGTACATACAATATATTATATTATTAGCATAGCGCAATATTAGCATTATATATGACTATATTGAACTATACCACTATACTGTAATATTATATGTAATATATAACATATAATTAATATTATTATACGGTATTATTATTAGTATTATATTGTATAACATTATAATATTTTTATCAATATTATATGTATATACAATATATTTCGAACCTAGCAGTTCGAAAACATGCAAATGTGAGTAGATCAATAGGTACCGCTCCGGTGGGAAGGCAATGATGCTCCATGCAGTCATGCCAGTGACCACATGACCTTGGAGGTGTCTATGGACAACGCCAGCTCTTCGGCTTAGAAATGGAGATGAGTACCAACCCCCAGAGTGTGAGTAGATCAATAGGTACCGCTCCGGCGGGAAGGTAACGGCGCTCCATGCAGTCATGCCAGTGACCACATGACCTTGGAGGTGTCTATGGACAACGCCAGCTCTTCGGCTTAGAAATGGAGATGAGTACCAACCCCCAGAGTGTGAGTAGATCAATAGGTACCGCTCCGGCGGGAAGGTAACGGCGCTCCATGCAGTCATGCCAGTGACCACATGACCTTGGAGGTGTCTATGGACAACGCCAGCTCTTCGGCTTAGAAATGGAGATGAGCACCAACCACCAGAGTCGGTCACGACTGGACTTAACGTCAGGGGAAAACCTTTACCTTTACCTACAATATATTATATTATTGAAACTGATATAAACATATTATATTATATTATAAAACTGAGGGTGGGGGCCCGGTAAAGGACCTTGGAGGGCCGCATCTGGCCCCCGGGATTTACTTTAGGGACCCCTGGTCTAGATAGTTCACAAATGACGAAGGCACCAACTGTATTGTTTAACATTTAGTCTAATTTTGTGTGTAAATATCTGTCGTTACTAAATTAGTTGGCTGACATATATATTTTCATTTGTAAATGTGCCATTGCGAGCTAGATACTGCCATTATTTTCTGTGTACAGTGATGAGTTAAATTTGTAAGCTGTGCTGGAAGGAAACATGATGCTCAGATCCTTTGAAGCTTAAGTACAGCACGAATGGTTTCATGCTGCAGTCACTTCTGGTGTGAGAGAATCGGCTGTCTTCAAAGACGTTGCCCAGGGGATGCCGGGATCTGTTACCATCCTGCAGGGGGCTTCTCTCATGACCTCACATGGGAAGCTAGGGCTGACAGATGGGAGCTCACCCCATCTCACGGATTCGAACCACCAACTTTTAGGTTAGCAGTTCATCCAGCACAAGGATTTAACCAATTGCTTCCCTGCGGCTTTGGTTAGACCTCACATGGAATACTGTGTCCAATTCTGGGCACCACAGTTCAAAAGAGATACAGTAGAGTCTCACTTATCCAACATAAACGGACCGGCAGAAGCTTGGATAAACGAATATGTTGGATAATAAGGAGGCATTAAGGAAAAGCCTATTAAACATCAAATTAGGATATGATTTTACAAATTAAGCACCAAAACATCATGTTAGATAACAAATTTGACAGAAAAAGTAGTTCAATACGCAGTAATGTTATGTTGTAATGACTGTATTTATGAATTTAGCACCAAAATATCACGATATATTGAAAACATTGACTACAAAAATGGCTTGTATAATCCAGAAGCTTGGATAAGCGAGGCTTGGATAAGTGAGACTCTACTGTACATGGGTCTATATGTATACAGGATTTGCAAAGACCTGCAAACATATGAGGGGGAAATTCATACATAAAATTAATGTAGATAGATAGATAGATAGATAGATAGATACAGATATATAAGTACAAAGGGATTGCAAATGCATGTGGGGGTTAATGTCTATATATCTGTAGGAGAGTTTATTTATTATTAACAAATAATATTATTTATTATATTTATTATATTTATTATTAACAAATATTTCAGGGGAAATGCTTTTATAAGAATAATGGATATATATTTTTCTTCTTCCTGACTTGCAAGGGCGTCTTTCCCTTTTCAAAACATTCCCTTGGTTAAGAGCGGGGGAGGTTTTGGAAAAGAAAACACACTGACAAGGGAGGGTAAGAGAGTCTCATGTTTAATTCAGTTTGCCAGGGTCTCTGGCAGAAGGGCTGGAAAAGGCCGTATCTGACATCCTGGGAGGGCGGCTTCCTGGATAACATCGGAACGGCAATCTGGTCTTTGTGTTGTGTTCATATCCTGTACCACGTTCTGTCATGCAGATGGTCCTTTTTTCTCCTTTGCCTTTGCAACATGAATCACTGGTGTAGGAGCATTTATCGCAAAATGGGAAAGTCCATTGCTTAATATTTGCCTCCTTGGCTATCTGTGAGTCATGCTGCAATTCTTACTTAATAGTGAATCATCAACCCAGAGTTAAGGAGAAGACTAGAAGCTGGTATTTCTGACAAGGTTAGCCAGAGGCAATTTTTTTTCCTGACAGCAGCTTCTCAACTGTTTCTTACCAACAAAATAAGGAGAGGGGGGGAATATATTAATATTATAATGGAATACAATATTATACTACTAATAATACAATATAATAATATTAATTATATATTATACTAGCTGTGCCCGGCCACGCGTTGCTGTGGCGAAGTCTGGAGGTATGGGAAATAAAGTATTGAGGAATTGGTGGAAGTGAAGGTAAAGGGTCAAGGTTTTCTCCTGACATTAAGTCCAGTTGTGTCCGACTGCACACTGAAGTGGATTATATGGCAGTGTGGAGTCAAGATAATCCAGTTCAAAGGAGATAATATAAGATTTTTAAATGGGTTATATAGCTGTGTGGAAGGGCCTTGAGTCTACACTGCCATATAATCCAGTTACAATCTGATAATCTGTATCTTATAGGCAGTGTGGAAGAGGCCTAAGTGAGGCCTAACTCTGTCTGTCTCCTGGGCTGAGTGGGTTGCTAGGAGACCAAGTGGGCTTAGCTTTCTAACTGGCAGCAATTGGATAAAAACAATTATTCCTCTCCCTCTAATTAGGACTTTATTTTTCTTTTCTTTTTGTTGTATGAACGTAGAGGCATGGATGAGGGGTTGTGCTACCAAGTTTAGTGTTTCTGGGATGTGTAGTTTTGTTGTTTTGTCCTAGGCCGAAATTTCATTACCCTTTTATATATATAGATATTTAATGTAATATTACTACTACTACTACTACTAATAATAATAATAATAATAATAATAATAATACTGTATAATGATATAGTACAATATAGTAATTTAATGCTTATACTAGCTGTGCCCGGCCACGTGTTGCTGTGGCCTTGTCTGGTGTTGTTGGTGAGAAATTGTTGAGGTAGTGGTGGTATTGAATGTCTGTTGTATGGTTGTCTTTATGTTTAGTATGCATTTGGTTGTTTGTGTCCTGTGAAAGTGGTGAGGGTAGAGGGGGTCTATGTCCCTGTGTAGTATTGTATAGTATTTATACGTTGTCCATGTGTTGTGAATGCTTGGATTGTGTCCTGCTGCATAGTAGAAAGGGTTGGGCTGGATGGCCCCCCGGGGTCTCTCCAAACTCTTGTGCCTGTCCCCTGGGCTGAGTAGGTTACTAGGAGACTAAGTGGGCGGAACGTAGCCTTGTAACTGGCAGCAATTGGATAAAAACAATTATTCCTCTCCCTCTAATTAGGACTTTATTTTTCTTTTCTTTTTGTTGTATCAACCTAGAGCCGTGGATGATGGGTTGTGTTGTCAAATTTCGAGCTTGGGGGGCCTGTAGTTTTGTTGTTTTGTCCGCTGCCGTGATGCCATCACTCTTTTATATATATAGCTTGTGCTATGCTAATAATATATTGTACGTTCATTTGATTTGTAAGCCGCTCTGAGAAGAGCGGGATATAAATGCAGTAAAGAAATAATAATAATTAATATTAGGTCATAGCAATGCCTGTATATCTAATTAGCACCCATTTTGCATGTTGTGTCTATACATGCTATGTTGTGCTCTTTGGCTTGCAAGTCATTGCCAACGTATGGCAACCCTAAGAGTTTTTGTGGCGAGATTTATTTGCCGTTGCTTTCCTGAGAAAATAGCACTTTCTCGAGATACCATAGTATAGTTTTCCCAAGGATTTCCCAATGGGAAATTCGGGATTTGAACACGAGGCCTGGAGGCTGCTCCCTTGAAGCCCTAATCCCCTAAATTCTCACACTGGTGCTCCCTCATAACTCAAAACGCCGCTCGCATTTCAAAGCAAAACCCAGGTCGATTGACAGATCTTAACTCAAAACACTTAAGTTGGTGTGCTCTTAAGTCAAGGTACCATTATGTACTTTGATGGTTGTTTAATTGTTTGTTCACAGAAACAGAGCAAAAGTGCAGTGTGATGATTATTTCGTTTTTTCCATCGTGTAAACTCCTTTAATTTTCAGGAAAGGCTGAGAAAGTTGATGGAATTCATGAAATCCAAGCTGTGCTTCAGGGGAAATCTGTTTCCAATGTTGGCCCGGTCTTTGTTGACTCTCGAAACGTAACTAATAATGGTTAAAATCTTAAAGTGGGGGTAGGGAGCTGGATGCCGAATGCAAGAATACAAAGTTGGCGCTTTCCAGGCTTCTCTCTGGTTTCACTTCGTTCAACGGCATTTTAAGGACGGCCTCGGAAAGGCTTTGCCTCCGGCTCCGTGACTCGAAATGACAGTTCCTGTCCAGCTTGATCCAGCTGTCATTGACTGGAGGAAAAGGAACACCATAGCCTGAGATGTAGACGGTGATACTTCCTGATCTTCCTTTTACGTAAAGACATTAGGGAGAGATCAGACACTATTAATAAAGGCCGATATTCCTTTCTGTTTGTGTATCCAGTGAAATCCAATTATTGTGTCATTCAATAAGTATTGTGTCCATTGGTACAGTAGACATTTTCGGTCCTATGTGATAAACCATTCCTGGTTAGCAGAATATTTTGGTTTGGTTTTGAGTGTCTTTTATGAATACAGTGACATAATCATAATAACAACAACAACTGCAAAAGGCCACCCTACTGGGATCTGCACACATCATCCATAAATACATCACACAGTCCTAGACACTTGGGAAGTGTTCGACTTGTGATTTTGTGATACGAAATCCAGCATATCTATCTTGTTTGCTGTGTCATACAATAATAATAATAATAATAATAATAATAATAATAATAATAATAATAATGATCATATCCTCAGCTGCTGTAAGAAAATTGCACAGACAGACTACAAACAGAGGCACAACTATGTGGCCCAAATGATTCATTGGAACTTATGCCTCAAGTACCACCTCCCAGCAGCAAAGAACTGGTGGGATCACAAACCTGCAAAAGTCTTGGAAAATGAGCAGGAAAAGATACTGTGGGACTTCCGAATCCAGACTGACAAAGTTCTGGAACACAACACACCAGACATCACAGTTGTGGAAAAGAAAAAGGTTTGGATCATTGATGTCGCCATCCCAGGTGACAGTCGCATTGACGCAAAACAACAGGAAAAACTCAGCCCGCTATCAGGACTTCAAGATTGAACTTCAAAGACTCTGGCAGAAACCAGTGCAGGTGGTCCCGGTGGTGATGGGCACATTGGGTGCAGTGCCAAAAGATCTCAGCCGGCATTTGGAAACAATAGACATTGACAAAATTACGATCTGCCAGCTGCAAAAGGCCACCCTCCTGGGATCTGCACACATCATCCAAAAATACATCACACAGTCCTAGACACTTGGGAAGTGTTCGACTTGTGATTTTGTGATACGAAATCCAGCATGTCTATCTTGTTTGTTGTGTCATACAATAATAATAATAACTCTTGCAAATAAAACAAGCAGTCAAAGAAGAAGAACATGCCCTGGCAGAATATGTAAAGCAAAGTGAAGAACCTGCTTTGATTGAAATCAAAAATCAGAAACTCCTCAAAGCACAGCAGACAAAAAAACCAGTACAAGAAAACCGCACTACAAACTAGAGCTGACAGCTGGCACAACAAAACATTGCATAGAAAGTTCCCTGACAAAATTGAAGGAAAAGCTGATAAGGAGAAGACCTGGCTCTGGCTCACGAATGGGACCCTGAAGGAGGAGACAGAAGGCCTGATCCTTGCAGCCCAGGAGCAAGACATCAGGACAAAGGCAATTGAGGCCAAGATGGAAAAATCAGCTGATGACCCAAAATGCAGACTGTGCAAGGAAACTGACGAAACCATTGATCATATCAAAAATATCCCATTAGATGTCGAGAGAAACTAGTTTTTTGTCCATCCCCCTTGATTGCAGGGAAATTGAAATACTGATCCTTTTCTCGCATCTCAGCATGTCCTCTTAAGTGAACATTGGATTCAGCAGTACCTAGTTACAGCTTAAGTAAAGGGAAAACCAAAGGTAGCGCATGATCTACGAATCAGTTGTAACTTGTGAGTTACGAGCCAATTTCTGGCAGACCACCTGGATCCTGGGGGAGTCGCAAACTCCGGTTGAGCGTTGTTCCTGCAGGATGTGGTCTGGGGCCTCATCCATTTTCCATTCTCAGGCAAGCACTCGTAGGCAGCGTCATATGGAACTAATTTCCTTGTTAAGAGAACCTGAGTGTACACTTTGTGAATGTAGAAAGAAAAAACCAAAAGACTGTTCTCAGCTATAGGAATGTGATCGTATCAGACAGAAGTCAGCTCACCACGAACTGATCTAAAGAGAGCTGTCCATCTCTATCTTCATGACTGCCTGTTCTTTCTATCTCCTTCGAAACAGTGACAGTGATGCTCTGCACTCGAAGAGGAGAAGGAGGGCTGCTCTTGTCATCATGGCTCAGGTGGAAGTTCCCAACCCAGAGTCACATTACTCTGAACATGCTCAGTGTTGGAAATAGCAATCTCCCAGTCCTTTCACTGTTTATTTATCAATGTATATATTTGCTAACCTGTATACTGATTTGCTAGTTTGACTGAACCTCTTTGGTGTGGGAGGGGTTATAGACATGTGATTGTTCTGAGCATGTTCAGACTCAGGACTCCGTTTTGTATTCTGTCTGCTTTACACCTCCGTGGAGGTGGATGCGGTTTTGCATCAGACCTCAGTGAAGGTGTATACATATATGTTGCTGTTTGGACTTCAGTGGGTACAAGTATTTCCAAAGAAAACTATGTTTTTGTTTTGTTTTGATCTCTGAGTGCATATTTTTAAAAAAGAGCTTTCAAGGGATTGTATATCTTTTGGGCAATTTCAGCTCCAAAGAGACAACCATCCTCTGTTAACCAAATATGAGTTCAGAACTCAGAGGTTTAACCCGCTGCACATCTTTATCCTTGACAGTTCACAGGCATGGTTCTTCAGTTTAACACCTGAGTTGCCTGTGTGCCATTACCATTACCCTGCTCTCCGGATTCGAACCACCGACCTTTCAGTCAGCAAGTTCAGAAACACAGAGGTTTAACCCGCTGCACGTCTTTATTCTTGGCAGTTCAAAGACATGGTTCTTCGGTTTAACACCTGAGTTGCCTGTGTGCCATTACCATTACCCTGCTCCGCAGATTCGAACCGCCGACCTTTCAGTCAGCAAGTTCAACCGCTCAGCGGTTTAATCCACTACGCCAGCAGGGTCTCCGCGAAATATCATGCTCACATTCCCATAGCTACATAAGTCAATGACGAAAGAAATGGGAAAGAAGAAAGTTTCTTTTAAGCACGTTTAACATGTATATAAAAAATGGCATTCTGATCACAGATGTATTGGCTTCAGAGGTTCGGCAGGACTTGACCAGGACCTTTAAGGCATCAAGAGAAGTTTGGTTCATTTTATTTTAAGGCCTTTGTGATTTTTAGCGTCCTTTGATTTGCCTCCTCTGATGCTTTGGTGGTTTTATTGACGATTTGGCTTGTGACGAATGCATTTCTCTTCTCTCTTGCGGTGGCTGCCCAGAGTTAAACGGTGTGGTCGGAGAGCCCAAAGAAGTGTAATAAATCTGATCCCGTTCATGCTTCACCAAGAGAAGTGGCTCTTTAAGAGTCTGAATGAATTTGTCGTTTGAGATGGGGAGGAGCGTAATGCATTGACCTAAATAGCCAAGCTGGTTAAAAAATAATATTGTGGGATGACTCTTGCCCACGACATGCCTTGCCTATTACCTTTCAGTGGCACGGGCACTCGGAGCTGCTTAAAATAAAAGCCAATGAAAAATAACTTTGGAACAAACTTGGCAAATAATCAGAAGGACTGTCAGCAGATGTTGGGTTCTCTTCCCTCAGTTACCCTCTGGAATGCGAGAGCCCCTATATAAATGGGCCAAAGAGAAGGTTCTGGTATTCTGTACAAATTGTCGGGTGCTCTTCTCCCAGTTGTGCTGTGGGTTAGTCTTCCAAAAGAAAAAGCACCAAGACACACACTGGTAGATTCCAACAGGTTTTATTGTACAGAATACCAGAACCTTCTCTTTGGCCCATTTATATAGGGGCTCTCGCATACCAGAGGGTCATTGAGGTTTTATGCTGGCCCGTTTTATGGCTAGCATCTGTTCTTTGTCAGCCGACCGGAGATGTCAAAGATTGGAGATCATGACAGCAGAATGGTACTGCCTCGGGGCCTTACTCTGAATAAGTCTTGCACTCATTTTCAGGAGCCATTGACACCTTAACGGAGGAAATATTGCTCTGTCAAGGCAGCAGAATATGTTGTACCTGGATCAATCTGATTATTTTTATTCTAGTAATGTCAGCAGGATGTGTTTTGGGAGGCACAAGCTGCATTCCTAAAAATACCTGGGACTTCTCAGCCCGCGCGAAGTGCTTTTTCTTGGCAATGTTTTGAATCTGAACGGCTCTTCTGAGCCTGTAGGAAGCTGTGCCTTGTCCTCCATGTGTCAAAGGCATTTGGAAATTATTCATAATGGCCTCTGATGCAATATTTAGTAAGCTCCTTCAGGGACTAGAAACAAAGCAATCTCGTTTGTTGACGGAAATCTCTGCCCTTGTTCTCTTGTGCATTTGGACATTTTCGGTTGATGCAACCTCCTATTTTCAATCAGTTTAGAGTTGATAAGTAGTGGAAACCGATGTTAGAAACATAGTGGTGATTTGTCATAGTAGGTTAAGTGGTCCATTCAAAATATCTCCTATCTTGTTGAAGGTTTTCATGGCCAGAATCACTGGGTTGCAGCCTGAAAAACTCATCACAACCCAATCTGATGAATAAAAATCTCACCGCAACCCAATTTTAACAACAACAACAATAATAATAATAATAATAATAATAATAATAATAATAATAATAATACAGTAGAATCTCACTTATCCAAGCTAAACGGGCCGGCAGAACTTTGGATAAGTGAATATGTTGGATAATAAGGAGAGATTAAGGAGAAGCCTATTAAACATCAAATTAGGTTGCGATTTTACAAATTAAGCACCAAAACATCATGTTATAATACAAATTTGACAGAAAACATAGTTCAATACGTAGTAATGCTATATAGTAATTACTGTATTAATGAATTTAGCACCAAAATATCATGATGTTTTGAAATCATTGACTACAAAAATGCGTTGGATAATCCAGAACGTTGGATAAGCGAGACTCTACTGTATCTTGTTGAAGGTTTTCATGGCCAGAATCACTGGGTTGCGGCCTGAAAAACTCATCACAACCCAATCTTATGAATAAAAAACTCACCGCAACCCAATTTTAGTAATAATACAGTAGAGTCTCACTTATCCAAGATAAACGGGCCGGCAGAACCTTGGATAAGCGAACATCTTGGATAATAAGGAGAGATTAAGGAAAAGCCTATTAATCATCAAATTAGGTTATGATTTTACAAATTAAGCACCAAAACTTCATGTTATACAACAAATTTGACAGAAAAATTAGTTCAATACGCAGTAATGTTATGTTGTAATTACTGTATTTACGAATTTAGCACCAAAATATCATGATGTATTGAAAACATTGAGTACAAAAATGGCTTGGATTATCCAGAGGCTTGGATAAGCAAGGCTTGGATAAGTGAGACTCTACTGTACTTTGCTGCATGTTTTTGCTTCTTGTTTTGATGGGAACTTGACTCGGTGTTCCTAGTTTTGGTTTGTGAATGTCAAATACAATTTGTTTTGGAGGAAAAAAAATAGCTGGAAAATGCTACTGTAAGTCCGACTGGACTTAACGTCAGGGGAAACCTTTACCTTTAGTTGTGCCTCTGTTTGTAGTCTGTCTGTGCGATTTTACCTTTACCTTTGTTGTGCAAAAGCTCCTTTCATCAATGAATCCAGCGCTGAAACCCGCCCTTTGTATTCCAGTTTTTTCTCTCTGTGTGTGTGTTTGTATTCTGGGACTTTCAGCATTCTTTTGTATACCGTTTGTAAATAAGTGATCCTAAAGCGAATGCTTCCTGGCAATTAGTATATAAACAGCCCTGCTCTTTGGCAAATATGCTACATACAAACAGTGTTCTCCCAGGGATTACTGACACGGTGTTTCCTTTAAAAGCGAGTTAATACATCTCAGGAATCTTTGGATTTGATTTGTGCCTGTCGCTTTGAAAAAGTGAAACCGGGGTGCTGCTTGGGAGAATTTCAGATTTCTGGGAACCAATTATTCTCCAAAGCACTGCGGCACTTCAAGAGGCTGCGTTGCTGTCACAAAATAACATAGGAATTTGTCACAACTTAGCTGAATTAATACGTATTGTTTGTGTATGCAGTAGTCAAAGCTTCTAGTTTTATTGAATACAGAAGCCTGGTTTTGGTGGAGTAAGAACTGGAAAACGTCCCCGAAACCAGTTCTAATGCTTCGAGCAGTTTGAGGACACTGGATGTCCAAGTTGTTGAATAAGGCATCCCCGGGTCTTCTGTTTTTAACTTTCCTTCCAGCTTTACAGTTTAAAATATTCAAGCCACTTATTTCAGCTGCTTTTGGTAATATCCCAGCAATGAGCTCATCCCTTTCCTGTGCGTACATTAAATCTTTAAGAGGCAGCATCTGCTGAGAATGAAAAATTGCCGCGGTCCAGGCATGAATATAAATTTGGACTCTGGAAACCTGGATTGACTTTTTCAGTCTTTTTAGAGTCATTGTGATTCAAGGAAAGCTGCCCACTTGAAAGTTGGGATTATTTTCCTGTATTTATTATTATTATTATTATTATTATTATTATTATTATTATTATTATTATTGCATGTATTATTTTACTCTATTTATTATTACATGTATTATTTTCCATTATTATTATTATTATTATTATTATTATTATTATTATTATTATTATATGTATTATTTTACTCTATTATTATTAAAAGGATACATAGGCACATTTACCTTGAAGTAGATGAGAATAATGACTTGATCAGAGTTGGACAGTCTTATCTTAAATTTGAGCTTGATGTAAATACAGTAGAGTCTCACTTATCCAAGACTTGCTTATCCAACGTTCTGGAATATCCAACGCATTTTTGCAGTCAATGTTTTCAATACATCGTGATATTTTGGTGCTAAATTCGAAAAAACAGTAATTACTACTTAGCATTACTGCATATTGAACTACTTTTTCTGTGAAATTTGTTGTCTAACATGATGTTAAATAAAGATAGAATTGCATAAAATGAACTTGCAGTACATTGTTGGAAGTTACTGTATATACTCGAGTATAAGCCTAGTTTTTCAGCCCTTTTTTTAAGACTGAAAAAGCCCCCTCGGCTTATACTCAGGTGAGGGTCCTGGTTGGCTTATATTTGGGTCAGCTTATACTCAAGAATATATGGTACATTTATTATTTTTCTCTATTATTATTGGTATTATTACATTTATTATTTTTCTCTATTATTGGCATTATTACATTTATTATTTTTCTCTATTATTGTTGCTACTATTACATTTATTTTACTCTATTTTTATTATTATTGATATATTTATTATTTCACTCTGATCTTATTATTATTATTATTATTATTGCATTTATTATTTTACTCTATTTATTACTTGTATTATTTTCCTGTATTATTTATTATTATTACTATTACATGTATTTTTACCCTATTTATTGTTACATGTATTATTTTACTCTATTTATTAATATTATTATGATTACTTGTATTTTTTTACTCTATTTATTATTATTATTATTATTATTTCATTTATTATTTTGCTCTATTTATTATTACATGTATTATTTTACTCTATTATTATTAAAAGGATACATGAGCAAATTTACATTGAAGAAGATGAGAATAATGCTTTGATCAGTTGGACAGTCTTATCTTAAATTTGAGCTTTATGTAAATATTCAAAACATTTAACCTACGGATGCCTCAATTAATGTAATTTTTACTCTCATGAGGGTCGTGGTTGGCTTATATTTGGGTAGGCTTATACCCGAGAATATATGGTACATTTATTATTTTTCTCTATTATTGTTGCTACTACAGTAGAGTCTCGTTTATCCAATGTAAACGGGCTGGCAGAACATTGTATAAGCGAATATGTTGGATAATAAGGAGGGATTAAGGAAAATCCTATTAAACATCAAATTAGGTTATGATTTTACAAATTAAGCACCAAAACATCATGTTATGCAACAAATTTGACAGAAAAGGTAGTTCATTACACATTAATGTTATGTAGTAATTACTGTATTTACGAATTTAGCACCAAAATATCACGAAGTATTGAAAACATTGACTACAAAAATGCGTTGGATAATCCAGAACGTTGGATAAGCGAGTGTTGGATAAGTGAGACTCTAGAGTAAAACTAATGTTAAAGTAACAACAATAATACAGTAAAATAATACATTATTAATAATGTAAAATAATAAATGTAGCAATATCAATAATAATAGAGAAAAATAATAAATATACCATATATACTTGAGTATAAGCTGACCTGAATATAAGACCACCAGGACACTCACCCAAGTATAAGCCGAGGAGGGTTTTTTTCAGTCCTAAAAAAGGGCTGAAAAATTAGGCTTATACTCGAGTATATACAGTATATACACACACACATAATAAAAGCAAAATATACGCTTTGGATGCTTATACAGTAATAGAAAGACCTTTCTCTGCCCTATAGATCCACTATCAGCCAGAGCGGATTATTCTGCAGATAATGCCAAATAGTCTAATCTGATCTGTAACAGCTTCTGGGGGTCTTTTCCATCTAACAGCATGAGACCAGCAAATTTTGGTTTTATTCTAATGAGAGTATTTTCTCTACCCTTTATAGACAGCTGAGAATGACCTTTGGATAGGCAGCTGGATTCATATTTAGGGAATTTTCAGGTCTTTAATACCCACCGGTATTTGCATGACATTCCTCATGCAAATACAAACCATAGGTATTCATTGGGGTTTTGGTTCCAGAAACTATAAATGAAGATAAAGTCCAGTCATGTCCGATTCTGGGGGTTGGTGCTCATCTCCATTTCTAAGCCAGAGAGCCGGCGTTGTCCGTAGACACCTCCAAGGTCATGTGGCCATAGGCATGACTGCATAGAATGCCATTACCTTCCTGCCGGAGCAATACCTATTGATTTACTCACATTGGCATGTTTTCAAACTGCTAAGTTGGCAGAAGCTGGGGCTAACAGCGGGCGCTCACTCTGCTCCCCAGATTCGAACCTGCGACCTTTCAGTCTGCAAGTTCAGCAGCTCAGCGCTTTAACACCAGAAACTAGCAAATACCAAAATCTAGACAGGAGGAAATACCGGATGTCGACCAATGGTTAATCAAGTTAATTAAATCAAGGAAATTAAAAATATTGACAGACTATCATATATAATAACTAAACACCAAGGAGTGCCGAAGAGAAGCACAGACTGGAAACCACTACAGTAGAGTCTCATTTATCCAATGTTCTGGATTATCTAGCGCATTTTTGTAGTCAATGTTTTCAATACATCGTGATATTTTGGTGCTAAATTCGTAAATACAGTAATTACTACATAGCATTACTACGTATTGAACTACTTTTTCTGTCAAATTTGTTGTATAACATGATGTTTTGGTGCTTAATTTGTAAAATCATAACCTAATTTGATGTTTACTAGGCTTTTCCTTAATCCCTTCTTATTATCCAACATATTCGCTTATCCAACGTTCTGCCGGCCCGTTTATGTTGGATAAGTGAGACTCTACTGTATTTGCTAATTTCTGGTGGCACAACATGTTAAAGTGCTGAGCTGCTGAACTTGCAGACTGAAAGGTCCCAGGTTTGAATCTGGGGAGCGGAGTGAGCTCCCGCTGTTAGCTCCAGCTTCTGCCAACCTAGCGGTTCGAAAACATGCCAATGTGAGTAGATCAATAGGTACCGCTCTGGCGGGAAGGTAACGGCGCTCCATGCAGTCATGCCTATGGTCACATGACCTTGGAGGTGTCTACGGACAACGCCGGCTCTACTGTATTTCCAGGCACATTTTTGGGTGCTTCAGTGGAAAAGAGCTGCAGCTGCATCTTGATGGCTCTTTAGTCCAGATTATTATGGGAATTATCTGAATTATTTTTTTGTAGCAGCTTTATATAGAACGGTGTCGAAAGCCAGTTCCTTGTCCGAGGAGACAGTGTTCAAATGCAAGTACTTCTCAGCAGTATTGTCCAGATTTTCAGGAGCTAAGCAAAAGAGACGTGGCTGATTAAAAATAAAATCCCCTCCACGCTGCACATTTCTGGCACCGGACCGAAGCGGACTCATACATACGGCGGTGCTGGCAGAATCCGCTTGGGCTCCGTTCCAGGCATTTTTGCAGCCTCGCAATCTGGTGGCTTTTCATGGACAGTAACCTCCAGTTTTTCTGTCCCAAAAGCAATTAACTGGAGTGTTTATTCTTTCGCTATTTGTGCACAATGTGGACAAATTTGAGTGTCAATGCTCTCAAACGGAAATCTAGGCTCGGTTCCGATTTCGTAGCCAAGCATCTGAATGGACATTCAAGGGTCCTCAGGCTTGTGCGTTTTCGTCTTCTCCCTTTGCAAACAGCAATGCCTTCCTGGCTTTCAGCACACAATATGGTGCCGTTATATACCTTGACCAGATATCTATATATACAAAAGGGTCATGAAATTTCGGCCTAGGACAAAACAACAAAACTGCAGACCCCAGAAACACTAAACTTGCCAGCACAACCTCTCATCCATGCCTCTACGTTCATACAACAAAAAGAAAAGAAAAATAAAGTCCTAATTAGAGGGAGATGAATAATTGTTTTTATTCCAATTGCTGCCAGTTAGAAGGCTAAGCTCCGCCCACTTGGTCTCCTAGCAACCCACTCAGCTCAGGGACAGGCAGAGTTAGGCCTCACTTAGGCCTCTTCCACACTGCCTATAAAATACAGATTATCTGATTTGAACTGGATTATATGGCAGTGTAGACTCAAGACTCTTCCATGCAGCTATATAACCCATTTATAATGCACTTAATGTCAGGGGAAAAGTTTTACCCTTTACCTTAACTACCACCAATTCCTCAATACTTTATTTCCCATACCACCAGACTTTGCCACAGCAACGCGTGGCCGGGCACAGCTAGTCTATCTATATAAAAGGGTAATGAAATTTCGGCCTAGGACAAAACAACAAAACTACACATCCCAGAAACACTAAACTTGGCAGCACAACCCCTCATCCATGCCTCTACGTTCATACAACAAAAAGCTCCAGCTACTCCAGAAAACGGCCAGGCTTTGAGACTGCAAAGCTATTCACTGCTATTCCACCTGGCCAACAAAGGATTCCCATAAGCCACAGCAACGCGTGGCCGGGCTAAGCTAGTACTGTATATACTCGAGTATAAGCCTAGTTTTTCAGCCCTTTTTTAAGACTGAAAAAACCCCCCTCGGCTTATACTTGGGTAAGGATCCTGGTTGGCTTATATTTGGGTCAGCTTATACTCGAGAATATATGGTACATTTATTATTTTTCTCTATTATTATTGGTATTATTACATTTATTATTTTTCTCTATTATTACATTTATTTTACTCTATTTTTTATTATTAATAATAATACATTTATTATTTCACTCTGATATTATTACTTGTATTATTTTCCTGTATTATTATTATTATTACATGTATTATTTTACTCTATTATTATTAAAAGGATACATAAGCACATTTACATTGAAGAAAATGAGAATCATGATTTGATCAGAGTTGGACAGTCTTATCTTAAATTTGAGCTTTATGTAAATATTTATGTAAATATTCAAAAACATTGAACTTACTGATGCCTCAATTAATGTAATTTTATTGGTACTGTGTCTATTTTTATTTCTGAAATTTCCCACCCTCGGCTTATACTTACGTTTTCCCAGTTTTTTTGTGGTAAAATTAGGTGCCTCGGCTTCTATTCAGGTCGGCTTATACTCGAGTATATACAGTATACAGCTTGCATTTCCTTGGCAATGAGATAATAATGTGGATTGGGATGCATCTGAAAAATCTTTGTTGGTGTTTAGTATCATTTTGAGCGCAGTTGAAAGAAGCTTCTCCTTTTGGCCTTGCTTCGGTTTTGTTTTGCTTTATGCAACACACACAGAGATGCTTTAAAGCTGCCTGTTCGGAAACCGTTGCTCTCGCTCTCTGCTTTGCCTTTGAATTGGGAGTAAATACGAAGGTCACATATGCAGCATGGCATTATCCCATTCATGATACGATTGTCGATTGGCTTAGGTTGGATTGCCCATGCGGCTAATCTAGAAAGAAGGCACTGGAATTAGAAATGAGTTTGGCCAGGAGCAGAGCCGGCCCTAGGTAACTTTCAAATGTAAGTGAACAGAATTTTGGCGCCCACCCCCCAAACCAATCACTGAAAAATAAAAGCATTGGATAAACAAAAATGTTGGATAATAAGGAGGAATTAAGGAAAAGCCTATTAAACATCAAATTACATTAAGATTTTACAAATTAAGCACCAAAACTGCACCCCCGTATGTTTTGCGCCCCAAGCGACCGCTTAATTCGCCTCATTGTTGGACCGGCTCTGGCCAGGAGAGAAGTTTGTCACAGGAGAAATAACTACAGGGAACTAGATTGTTAATGGGGTGCGCAAAGGATAATTTATTTAATTATGGAAGCGATGTTAAGATCTTTTGTTCAACAGGATGTTTGTGTTTCTTCCCCACTTCAGGCCCTGTTGTTACTGGGCGGCGTTGCTCTCTCCTGCCTTGCTCTGGATCTCCTCTTCCTCCTTTTCTATTCCTTCTGGTTGTGTTGTCGCCACCGGAAAAGTGAGGAGCTGAATGCGGATTGCTGTTGCACGGCCTGGTGCGTCATCATCGCAACACTCGTCTGCAGGTGAGTCCTCGCTTTTCCTCTTTGTGTCTCTCTCTTGCAAACTAAAATAATAATCCTTCAGAAAAGGTTTCCTGCTCATTGTGCTACAGCCAACATTTCAACCCAGGAAACAATCCGGGCATCCAACACCTCCCAACTAAGGATTCCCCCAGGGCTTTGAAGCTGCAAGGCTGTTCGATGATAATCAAATTGTGCTACGGCCACCATTTTAACCCAGGAAACAATCCGGGCATCCAACACCTCCCAACTAAGGATTCCCCCAGGCAGGAAGCAGCTGGGCTGTGAAGCTACAAGGCTGTTCGATGATAACCAAGCTTCCCAATTGTAACATCCACATCTCCCTCAAACAGATAAGAGTTCAGGATTGTTGTATGTTTTCTGGGCTGTCTGGCCATGTTCCAGAAGCATTCTCTCCTGACGTTTCGCCCACATCTATGGCAGGCATCCTCAGAGGTTGTGAGGTATGGAGAAACTAAGCAAGGAAGGTTTATATATACAGTAGAGTCTCACTTATCCAACATAAACAGGCTGGCAGAACGTTGGATAAGCGAATCTGTTGGATGAAAAGGAGGGATTAAGGAAAAGCCTATTAAACATCAAATTAGGTTATGATTTTACAAATTAAGCACCAAAATATCATGTGATACAACAAGTTTGACATAAAAAGTAGTTCAATATGCAGTAATGCTACGTAGTAATTACTGTATTTAAGAACTTAGCACCAAAATATCACGATATATTGAAAACATTGACTACAGAAATGGCTTGGATAATCCAGAACGTTGGATAAGCGAGTGTTGGATAAGTGAGACTCTACTGTATCTGTGGAAAGTCCAGGGTGAGAGAAAAACTCTTGTCAGTTGGAGGCCAGTGTGAATGTGTAGTTAATCACCTTAATTAGCATTGAATAGCTTCATCTCCTGGCTTCTTCCTGCCTGGGGGCATCCTTTATTCAGAGTCGTTAGCTGCCCCTGGTTGATTCATGTCTGGAACTCCTCTGTTTTCAGAGTGTTGCTTCTTATTTATTGTTCTGATTTTTGAGTTTTTTTAAATACTGGCAGCCAGATTTTGTTCATTTTCATGGTTTCCTCCTTTCTGTTGAAGTTGTTCACATGCTTGTGGATTTCAATGGCTTTTCTGTGTAGTCTGACATGATAGTTGTTGGAGCGGTCGAGTATATTATTTGAGAACACATGAAAGCCTTCGACAACACAGATAAGAGATCTTTCTTCCACCCTTGGGCATTCCACAGATATATAAACCTCAGTTTAGTTTCCTCACAAACTCTGAGGATGCCTGCCATAGATGTGGGCGAAACGTCAGGAGGGAATGCTTATGGAACATGGCCATACAGTTCTGAAAACTCACAGCAACCCAGTGATTCTGGCCATGAAAGCCTTCAACAACACTGTTGACTTTTAGGTACCGCTTTATGCAGGGAGGCTAATTTAACTAATTTACGACACCATAAAAACTTCCAGCAGCGTATGGAAGAATGAGGAAGTGCTCCATCAAGGACTCGGTGTCACAATTGGATGGAGCATACCCTCATGAAGCCGGAAGCTGGGAAATGTAAAATTGTGTCTGTTTATATGTCATATGTCTAATAATGGCACTGAATGTTTGCCACGTATCGGTGCATTGTGATCCGCTCTCACCTTCGGGGTGAGAAAGAAGGGTGGGA
Source organism: Anolis carolinensis (assembly GCF_035594765.1). Lineage (NCBI taxonomy): Eukaryota > Metazoa > Chordata > Lepidosauria > Squamata > Anolidae > Anolis > Anolis carolinensis. Next base: position 3,067,300 of record NW_026943824.1, read on the forward strand.
TATAAATACTGTAAATAAATAAATAGCTACTTCTTTTGTTCTCTGAACTTGGTTTATATCAACTGAAGTCAACTGAGGACAAAAAAAAGGGAAAGGAGGTTATGCGGAAACTGGACCCACTTGGATCCATGGTTTTGGGAGAAGACAGAATATAAATAAAATGATGGATTGATTATTCCTAAAATTCTTCTTATCTGGTAAAAAAAAAACAAAAACGGAGATGCCTCTTCTGGAACCAAGGTGGAAAACCTCTCCCATTGTACGGCTTACCATAGAAATAGTCAATATTCTATAGTCAATGCCTCACAACCTCTGAGGATGCCTGCCACAGATGTGGGTGAAACGTCAGGAGATAATGCTTCAGGAAGATGGCCATACAGCCCAGAAAACTCACAGCAACCCAATGTGATGGGTTGATTGCACTAGGCCAGGGGTCCCCAAACTAAGGCCCGGGGGCCGGATGTGGCCCTCCGAGGTCATTGACCTGGCCCCCGCCCTCAGTTTTATAATATAATATATTGTATATACATATAATATTGATAATAATATTATAATGTAATACAATATAACACTAATAATAATACCATATAATAATATTAATTATATATTCTATATTACATATAATATTACTAATAATATTACAGTATAGTGGTATAGTTCAATATAGTAATATCTAATGCTAATATTGTGCTATGCTAATAATATAATATGTTGTATGTACATATAATTTGTAAGCCACTCTGAGTCCCCTTTGGGGTGAGAAGGGTGTGATACAAATGTAGTAAATAAATGCAGTAAATAATAAATAAATAAATAAATAAATTTTAGACTTAGGCTCGCCCAAAGTCTGAAATGACTTGAAGGCACACAACAACAACAACAACAACCCTAATTAACTTGACTATCTCATTGGCCAGAAGCAGGACCACACTTCCCATTGAAATCCTGATAAATGTATGTTGGTTAAAATTGTTTTTATTTTTAAAAATTGTATTGTTCTTTCACTGTTCTTGTTCTTGTTGTTGTTTTTGCACTACAAATAAGTCATATGTAGTGTGCATCGGAATTTGTTTGTATTTTTTTCAAATGATAATCCGGCCCCTCAACAGTCAGAAGGATTGTGGACCGGCCCTCGGCTTTAAAAGTTTGAGGACCCCTGCACTAGGCAATTGCTTACATCTGTCCTTCTGCTCGCTCTTCCTTTTTCCAGCCAAGTCTTCAAGTCATTGACTGCGGTCTTGTCAGCAAACTACTTTGGTGGAGTCAGCGAGACAATATCATAAGCTCAGCAGTCCAGTGCCGGAGCTTAGAAAAATCCAGCCAAGCACCCCATGATTACCATTAGCACATAGAGATTGAGCAACATCTAGGCCTAGTTCTCCTGTCTTACTCATCGCTTCTTTTCCTTTCTTTGTCATGTCTGGTTTTACTTCCTTATGAGCCTCCAGCGGTCCGGTCATTTCATCACATCTGCAAATGTTCCGTTCCTGGGATTCATGGTTACAAATGGCATCCGCTAAACAAGTTGCGCCTTACAGTCAGAGCTCAGAGCTACACTTTCAGGTTTTGTACCTGAGTGATTGTTCTTATAGCACTTTTGACTTCCTCCATGTTTACAAGTCGGGGCCGGGCATATGTTATTCCCGCAGCAGTGACCAAATAGTTAAACAGGATCTCTTTTATTTTTATCATGGTCAATGTCTAGCATTCCAAGTAAAAAAAAAAATACTCCGGTTCTCTTTTAATTTTTATCTTTAAAATTGTTTGTATGGCTTCGTTTATATCTTGAGTTTTTGGATATGTCCACCATAAGTGAAAAAAAAGTGGCCGTCTGTTGCTCGCACTTCCAGCATTTGTCAGATGCATTCTTATAACATTTAGAGATTTTATGAGTGGTGATATACCACCTATATTGCATTTTTAGCCAATTCTCTCGCATGTCATAAGTTAGATGGATGTCAACAAACCTTTTTTCTCTCTCTCTCTCTTTTTTCTTTTTCTCTTCTTTTTCTTTTTTTATTACATCTCATTTCCTACTTTACTATAAACAATCAATGTTCTACCACTTTCGAGGTGAAAATTTTATTACTTGCTAATTCATATTTCGAAAGGAGACGAAAGGAGATCCCAAATAAGGAGGAATGGTTAAATAAAGTCAATAAATAAACTTACATATTGGTCATCCCCAAGTCAAAGTCTACCAAAGAAACAAACCAACTGGGACCTGGTAAAGGACTATTTAAAGCAAATGAAATTTGACCCGATCTGCTGAATCAGATACAATCTTAGGGACTGATGAGGACGAAGGGGATGTGGCGATTTACCAACTTTTGCGAATTTATATACATATATAGGTACAAAAACTTACGAAGAACCAGTATGTTTCACATGTTTTGATATGGTCAAAATAGACTAATCATTAAAGAGTTGTTGTTAGTTGGTGAAAGAGAATGCATCCACGCACATGAGATTTTTTTTGATAATGGTTCAAAAAGTTTATGGATATTTTATCTGCTCTTGCCTATGGGATGGGATTGGAGTTGGATTGCAGGTGCAGAGCTTCTTTCGTTTGGAAAAAGAACGGCTGCCGTACTGGCCAACAAACAGGTCAGCTTTCCTGAATAATAATAATAATAATAATAATAATAATAATAATAATAATAATAATAAGGTTATTTATATCCCGCCTCCATCTCCCCCGAAGGGGACTCGGGGCGGGTTACAGCAAAATCAAAATACAAGCAATGATAAAATATAAAACATCAAAATATAAAACATGAGATTTTTTTTGATAATGGTTCAAAAAGTTTATGGATATTTTATCTGCTCTTGCCTATGGGATGGGATTGGAGTTGGATTGCAGGTGCAGAGCTTCTTCCGTTTGGAAAAAGAACGGCTGCCGTACTGGCCAACAAACAGGTCAGCTTTCCTGAATAATAATAATAATAATAATAATAATAATAATAATAATAATAATAATAATAAGGTTATTTATATCCCGCCTCCATCTCCCCCGAAGGGGACTCGGGGCGGCTTACAGCAAAATCAAAATACGAGCAATGATAAAATATAAAACATCAAAGGACAAAAACAAAAACCAATAATAAAATATACACAATAGGCGAAAAAAACACAACACAGAATTAAAACATCAAATTAAAAACAATGAGGTTGCAATAGTGGATAAGCAAGGTGCACATTATGAGTAACCAATTTGTAAATAGATAAAGTGCATTAGAAGCACACTTTGGAATAGCAGCGCAGAGTCTTGATTTAGATTTGCTTCCACAAGGTTGATGGATATAGATTTGCTTCCAGAAGATGCCTTGCCGTGCACAAGGGGTATGACCTCTTTCCATTCATAGAGCGGCTTTTTATTTCGCTGAGGCCGGTGGATTGCAAAGGAAAAAAGGAAAACCTCGGCCAACGGGTCCTTGTAGGAATTTCTGATCTTGGCACCTTGGGGTATGAGAAACATTCCTCTCCAGGGTCTTGAAAAGGGTGTTATTTCAGACTCTTTTGTTGGAGCGTAATTGGGAACCGTCCCTGTGCAGCCAGAAGATCTGGAGCAGCTGCAAATGAGTGTCGAGGAAAGAGGCCAAAAGTACCAAGGTGAAAGGGTTCAGTTTTTAACTCCTGCTTTGCTTACAGCTCAGAGCACACTGTTCTGCTCCAGAAGAATAGGAGGAAGCTTTCTTTTTTCAAGTCAGAGATTGAAATGCACACTCTTGACATACTTTGTCTCTCCGCAGCGCTGGCATAGCTGTTGGCTTCTATGGGAACGGGGAGACCAGTGATGGCATTCATCGGCTAACATACTCCTTACGACATGCCAATCGCACCATCACCGGGGTCCAGGACAGGGTGAGTGGAAGAATATGTGTCACTGTATCGTCAAAGGCTTTCATGGCCGGAATCAATAATAATAATAATAATAATACAATAACTCTCAGCCGGCATTTGGAAACAATAGACATTGACAAAATCACAATCTGCCAACTGCAAAAGGCCACCCAACTGGGATCTGCAGCATCATCCGAAAATACATCACACAGTCCTAGACACTTGGGAAGTGTTCGACTTGTGATTTTGCAATACGAAATCCAGCATATCTGTCTTGTTTGCTGTGTCATAATAAAATAATAATAATAATAATGAAGCCTCTGCTGGCTCAGTCTGTTAAATCGCTGGGCTGCTGAACTTGCAGACCGAAAGGTCCGAGGTTCAAATCCCGGGAGCGGAGTGAGCGCCTGCTGTTAGCTCCAGCTTCTGCCAACCTAGCAGTTCGAAAACATGCCAATGTGAGTAGATCAATAGGTACTGCTCCGGCGGGAAGGTAATGGCGTTCCATGCAGTCATGCTGGCCACATGACCTTGGAGGTGTCTACGAACAATGCCGGCTCTTCGGCTTAGAAATGGAGATGAGCTCCAACCCCAGAGTCGGTCACGACTGGACTTAACATCAGGGGAAACCTTTACCTTTACCTTAATAATAATAATAATATTTATTATTATTATTATTATTATTATTAAGGTTAAAGTAAAGGTTTACTGCAAAAGGCCACCCTACTGGGATCTGCACGCATCATCCGAAAATACATCACACAGTCCTAGACACTTGGGACGTGTTTGACTTGTGATTTTGTGATACGAAATCCAGCATGTCTATCTTGTTTGCTGTGTCATAATATAATAATAATAATAATAATAATAATAATAATAATAATAATAATAATAATAATAATAATAAAGCTCTCCTTACAGCTCTAAGCTGCTTTCGAACTGCTTAGGTAAACAGCGAGCTGGGCTTGACGGTTGAGTGCTCACTCCAACCGGGCTTCAAACTGACCACTTTGGGATGTTGTGTGGTTTTTGAGCTGTATGGCCAATGTCTTCTAGCAGCATTTTCTCCTGACGTTTCGCCTGCATCTGGCTGGCATCTTCAGAACTTCCTCCTATTCTTCCAAAGCTTCCTCTGATGATGCCAGCCACAGATGCAGGTGAAATGTTAGGGCAAAATGCTGCAGAAACACATTGGCCATACAGCTCAGAAAGCACACAACACGCCAATACGTGTCATTCTTTCCCAAAGAGTGACGGTGGGTGTAAGTAAGATGAAACCCTGTGCATCTGCCTCTCTGTTGTTACCTGCTGCTTAAGAAGCCCTTGACAGCTTCCATTTCTACTCCCTTTCTGTCCTTGCTCTAAAAATAACTGCGCAAGTCAAAGCTGTTAAATAAAGTAACGTTATGTCACAATTGTGCTCCGTTCAAGCTGCTCCACGTTCATGTTTTCTGTGCCTTCCTCAGCTGTGACAGTCCAGGAAGCAAAAAAACAAAATCGCTCAGTTAATTTACAACCATGCTGTTTGATAATGAGGATATAAGTAACTGACTCACAAGGAGTCAACCCAGTGATTGTTAGTGTTTTCTGCTCTCGCTGGAGCCTCAGCCCGCTCTGCAATAAATCACTACTGACTGAGAAGTTATGGGATCGAAGCACGGGTTGGATTGAGCTCCCGACCGTTAATGGCCCTAGCTCGCTGCCCACCTAAGCAGCTTGAAAAACAGTTGAGTAGAAAATTCTAGGTACCGTTTTATGTGGGGAGGCTAATTTAACTAATTTACAACACCATAAAAATGTCCAGCAATGTGCAGAAGAATGAGGAAGTTCTACCACCAAGGACTCGGTGTCACACGTGGACTCTGAGGCTAATTTAACTAATTTACAACACCATAAAAATGTCCAGCAATGTGCAGAAGAATGAGGAAGTACTACCATCAAGGACTCGGTGTCACACGTGGACACTGAGGCTAATTTAACTAATTTACAACACCATAAGAATGTCCAGCAGCGTGCATAAGAATGAGGAAGTACTACCATCAAGGACTCGGTGTCACATGTGGACAATGAGGCTAATTTAACTAATTTACAACACCATAAAAATGTCCAGCAGCGTGCAGAAGAATAAGGAAGTACTACCATCAAGGACTCGGTGTCACACGTGGACAATGAGGCTAATTTAACTAATTTACAACACCATAAAAATGTCCAGCAGCGTGCAGAAGAATAAGGAAGTACTATCATCAAGGACTCGGTGTCACACGTGGACAATGAGGCTAATTTAACTAATTTACAACACCATAAAAATGTCCAGCAGCGTGCAGAAGAATAAGGAAGTACTACCATCAAGGACTCGGTGTCACACGTGGACAATGAGGCTAATTTAACTAATTTACAACACCATAAAAATGTCCAGCAGCGTGCATAAGAATGAGGAAGTACTACCATCAAGGATTCGGTGTCACAAGTGGACGGTGAAGTGGCCGGAATTGAGCATACCCTCATGAAGCTGGAAAATATTAAATTGCCTCTGTGTCTGTCTAGATGTCTGTCTCTATGTTGTATGTCTAATAATGGTCTTGAATGTTTGCCATATATATGTGTGCATTGCAATCTGCCCTGAGTCCCCTTTGGGGTGAGAAAGGCAGAATATAAATACTGTAAAAAAATTATACTATGTGCCTTACTAAACAGCAAGATTGATGCCAAATGAAGCTCTAGGACAGAAAGCAACTCCTTTTGCTTTACCTACCTGAGAATACCGATGCCAAATGAAGCTCTAGGACAGAAAGCAACTCCTTTTGCTTAACCTACCCAAAGCTCTTCTTCTGGGAGTGTGCACTTGTGCATGCATGGTTTTCCAAGTTGGGAGAATTCTACAGTCTTGCAATTACTTCAATTAGTTCCTTCTCATTTCTCTTGCCGTTTGACATTAAGTTGAAAGCCAGTCTTCCTTCTTTTGTTATCCGCAGGTGCGTGACACTGCCGTTGCTCTGAACAAAACAGCGGAGCCTTACTTGGGAGACCTGGAGGTCATGTTCGCCAAGCAGACCGATTATCTCCACATGGTCCAAAAACTCCAGGGACTCCTGGACGAGCTGGTGAGGCAGACCACCGAAATTCCTTTCTGGAAGAACGACGAGGTCTCATTAGACGAGCTGGCCGATCGTGTCAATCAGTACGACTGGTACAGGTGAGCCCTGGGAGGCCTTGCAGGTGATCTTTGTGCAAAGATTTTGCTCATTTCCGGGCCTGGGACGAATGGAAAATGTGTCATGGTAAGGAAGCTTTGACTCCTGTAAGGCACTGAACTCCTCAGCCATTGAACAGGGAAAGGTTGGAGGCACTGTCGATTCTCTTCTCGTAGTTGTGGCTGTTGTGTAGTTTCAAGTTGTTTAGAACTTAAGATGAACCCATTGGAGAGTTTTCTCAGCCCGGATTGTTCAGATATCAGGTCTTGAAAGCTATAGGACTCAAAGCAGGCTCACACAGGCAGTTCCGTGGAAACACTTTATTGAGGACCTTCTTTACAAGATGAAAACGAAGCTAGCACTGACGTATTCCCGCCAAACCCTGAGTACAGTAGAGCCTCACTTATCCAAGCTAAACGGGCCGGCAGAAGCTTGGATAAGCGAATATCTTGGATAATAAGGAGGGATTAAGGAAAAGCCTATTAAACATCAAATTAGGTTATGATTTTACAAATTAAAACATCATGTTATACAACAAAATTGACAGAAAAAGTAGTTCAATACGCAGTAATGTGATGTTGTAATTACTGTATTTATTTTCTGTAAAGCTTGCTTGTCGCTTGCAAACTATTTGTGTCTGATAATATACATTTTTGGGCTTTGTCACAGATGGCTCGGCTACCTGGGCCTTCTCCTGTTCCATGTCTTGATCTGTTTGCTGGTGCTGTTTGGATTGATTAGAAACTCAAAAGGCATTCTTATAGGGTAAGTTGTTTCGAGAGCAATGATTAAAGCATGTGAAAATAAAATAGTGGCACTAGTCTTTCTCTAATTTAACAGGATCTCGCTAATCTACCCACTAAATTATGGGTAGATTATGCTATGCTAATTTTATATACATATATATAATTTATAAATATATATTGTATTGTATACACATAATATAGATAATAATAATATAATGGAATACAATATTATACTACTAATAATACAATATAGTAATATTAATTATATATTATATATGAAATGTAATATTACTAATAATATTACATTTGTTTTTTTTTTTATGCAGCTTTGCTCTCACAGAGCCTCCTCTCACACCGAAGCTACACAGGAGCTTCACACAGTAGCTTTACACACAGCACCCTTCACACTGAGGGTTTACACACAAGGCATTCAACCTGGTTCTTCTCACACTGATGCCTTCTCACATTGAAGCCTCTCTCACACTTGAGGGGTCTCTCACACTGAGGCCTCTCTCACACTGAGGCCTACTAAGCTACAGGCACACAGACAGATGTTATCTCTTCCCTTGGAGGCTTTTCTTTGTAGCAAAATAATATGGTTGCACTATTTACAAAAACAAGGTTTCCACAACACAAAATAAAGTCTTTATACTTCCTTCTTTGCTTCCACGCTGGGCTTCTTTCTCATGCAGATAAACAGCTTCGCTCTCACAGAGCCTCCTCTCACACCGAACCTTCACAGGAGCTTCACACAATAGCTTTTTACACAGCAGCCTTCACGCTGGAGCTTCACACATGAGACTGGACAGGAGAATGTAGAACTAATTTTTGATGGCACTTTGGTCCTCACATTTTCTGTGAGGCAACATACTTTGGGCTTATGTATCCTAGATACATCCTAGGAGGAGCAATTGAATCTCATTTTGAGATAAGAAGGCTTTGAAACAAGCAAACCGCAGTCCTCTGGCTTTGTTCATACTTTCTGACAAACATCTGTTTTATTAATAAGTGGTTTTCCTGCAAAGAACCCGCTGTCTGCTGTAGATTTGAGTAACGACAGGGTTTTTACTTAAGCAGTTTCTTCTTCAAATTGCCAGTTACAGAAGGATAAATGGATTGCTAGTTTTCCCTCTTCTTTGCAGCTTTGAACTCTGAATTATACTCTTCATTGAAAATTAAGGCATTAGAACTGGAGCCAAAATGCCTGGCAGATGATTCTGTTTTCTCTTTTCTTTCTGCAGAGTGTGTCTTCTAGGAGTTCTTGCCCTGGTTGTGAGCTGGGCTTCTCTGGGTCTGGAGCTGGCTGTTGCGGTGGTAAGTGGCTTGGGACAATGTTTTCTGGGTTAGATTGCCTTCGTTGAGTACGTTTTCTGGAGGGTGTGGACTATGGGGTTTCCATTTGGCTGGTCATCTTCGAAAATATAATATTCTTCTTCGTGTTGTCTGTGAATTACACAACTGGGTAATCTGCACCTGCAGTTTTGTCGGTAATCCCACCATCATCCCAAGACTATACAGAAGAAACCTCTCGCTTCCCGTCATCTGTGTTGCAACTGGTTTCAGCAACCTTCACTCTTCAAGCTTGTTCTTCAAACTTTCTTGCTTTCAAAAACAAACTTTATCTGTGGTGTTTTCTTCTCGGAATAGCTTCCAATGCGGTTTTTCTTTTGGTTCATCTTGCTCCTTGAGTAAGGTGAGGTTCAAGATGGCCTCCAAGACCTGGTCTAAGTGGTGTGAACAACGTGTGGGCAGAGTGAGGATCACTTAGGTTGCCAGGGTGAGGACCATGTAGTCCAACCCTGTATTCATTGTCAAGTTTTCACAGGCAAGGAAGAATCAGAAGGGACCAACAGGGCTGGTCTTCTTCATCCACATCTTCTACCTCAACTTCAAAGACCCAAGCTGGGTCAAAGCATTTGGATACAGGCACACATCAAAGTCTTCTCCATTCCTACTTCAGGAAAGCCCATTCTTCCTTCAACATCTTTGATGAAGACTACCATGAAGTGTTCGACCAAGGAGGCTGCATCCTTGAAGAAGAAGACCTTGAAGAAGAAGAAGAAGAAGACCTGACACTGGGGAAGGCCTACAAAGCCAAGAAGGCCAAAAAATCAGCAAAGAGGGATGAATCTCAAGCATCTCAGTCCTAACCGCTGAGCTACCAGGGGCCCAAATCACAACCCCTGATGTGTATCCATTGACCTTGTCTCTGAAAGAAAGGCCTGAGACACACTCTGAGGGTGAGGAACTTGGATCCTCTTGCAGAAGTCACCGAGGTGCCTCCACGAACACCTCTGGTTGACAATGACTGTGAACCCATCATGGTCAATTCCCCATCCCATCAGAGGTTGCATGTTGTCTTCAGACCACTCTGGTACCGCTGCATGATCAATGGGCAGGGCACCACAAGACTCAATCGGTTCCTCAGTACCATGAGACCTGAGGCCTCCAACGTCTCCCCGCAGATAGGCACCACTGTATGACTCCGAGATCTGGCCACTTCTTTGATGGCGACCTTATGGATGAAGATGATGAGCCTTGCACCCCTCTGTAGTTGGAGGCTCATAAGTGTTGTCAAGTGATTGCTTTCCATACCACTCACCAGAACCAAGAGTGTTGGTCACTGACATGCCATTCCCTATGGATGACTTAAGACTGTTCATGGACCAGATCCTTTAAATGACCAGCCACTAGGTCTGGAGGTCAAGCAATCCACTCAATTGATAGATGACCCGTTGTTTAGAGATACCAAGAGAAATTATGAAAAGTGAATGCTGTTGGTATTTATGATTATTATCTGTTCTTCCCTAGGGTTCTAGTGACTTTTGTGTTAACCCTGATGCCTACATCTCCAAAGTAGTGGAGGACAACGCGGTGCTCACGACTGGTAAGGACCAAGTTCCAGGCATTACTCTGTTAGCAGTGGCTTTGTTATTTGCTTATAGAAAAGCAAGGCATAAAGAACTAGATTGAAAATGATGGGTTAAGGCAGGCATGGGCAAACTTGGGCCCTCCAAGTGTTTTGGACTTCAACTCCCACCATTCCTCACAGCCTCAGGCCTTTTCCTTTTCTCTCTCAGCCACTTAAGATAGATATATAAGGAGGACAAAAGAATCCATCTTTCTCTCTCCTCTGTGACTCAGTGTGAGTATCTGCCTGCATTGTATGTGATTAACTGATCTTTTAAGTGGCTGAGGAGAAAAAGGAAAAGGCCTGAGGCTGTTAGGAATGGTGGGAGTTGTAGTTCAAAACACCTGGAAGGAGGGCCAAAGTTTGCCCATGCCTGGTCTAGTTCCTCGCTGAAATCCCTCCCCCTTTAAGCTGTGCAGATGTTCATAAATGTCAGGGTGGGTTTTAACAACAATCAGCTCCGCAGCACCCTGATTTATTGGTGATCCATTGCAAAGTGATGGACTTTGCAACTTGTAAATACTTTTGTATATATATGGAATAAAGCTGCATTCAGCTGATTTGCGACTGAGGCGTCATTTGTCTGTACTGCTTCTCAGGACAGGCAAGCAGTCTGACCGAGGATGAATTGGTGAGAGACTGCTTGCCTGTCCTGAGAAGCAGTACCGACAAATGACGCCTCAGTCGCAAATCAGCTGAATGCAGCTTTATTCCATATATATACAAAAGTATTTACAAGTTGCAAAGTCCATCGCTAACAGCAGACATGCTTTCTCCTTGCCGTTCAGCGAAGCTCACAAACACTACTGATAAGAGCACATTCCACAGCAGAATGATGAACGTCCTGTCCTGCCCGGAAGTCACGACCTATTGGCTGTTGCAGGCTATCACTCAAACTGGCCTGCCGTTAACACTTCAGATGCTGGAACACATGTCTGGTATACACAGTTGCAAACAGTAACACTTGTTTCATCATTTCACCCTTACGCCCAAAATAAACCAACAATAAACACACTCCATCAGGTGCTAAAATGGAGGCTTTCCTGCCTCGGGCTCTTTATATAAACCCGGCATTCAGCTGTGTTTAGCCTTGGGAAACCAAGCAGCTCCGAGGTCATTTATTAGGCTTAGTAGCAACGGTTCCTGACACATGTGACAAAAGAGGTAATTGAATACCTTCCCCAAGTAATGTGCTCTCTTGGGCTTTGTCTCACCTAATCTCGCCGGCGGATGAATGATGCCTTCAATTTGGTTCTCGGTAGGAAACAGTCCGTTTGACACAACTGTGTTTCAGGCAGGGAGAGGAAGAGGCGGTTGCGGGGCTAAGCAGGCAACAGCCACAAAGTTTGCACAGGATCCTATCAGAGCCATGAAGAGTTTGTTGTGTTTTCTTTCCAAGGATATGCTTAGCCTTTGTATGAGTATGAATCCAAATGGCAGATGTTGAGAGCCATTTCTCTGAGGCTCACTGGGATTTGGCAATGGACAGAGCCAGACAGAATGGCTGAATTAAAGTAAAGAGAGGAAAAGTAGGCTGACATACCTTCCCTGGAATGTGCAAGGCCAGCTATGTTTGAGTTTAAGCTTGGATTCGTATCTCTGAGAATACCCTTGCCCCGAGTTATTTATTTTTATTTTATTTACAGTATTTATATTCTGCTCTTCTTTCTCACCCCAAAGAGGACTCAGGGCGGATCATAATGTACATATATGACAAACATTCAATGCCATTAGACAAACAACACACAGACAGACAGACACAGAGCCTATTTAACTTTCCAGCTTCTGGCTTTGTGAAGGTATGCTCAATTCCAGCCACAGGAGGAGCTGCTGCTTCATCATCCACTGTGACGATGCGTCCTTTTTGATGGAGTACTTCCTCATCCGGTGTTGTAAATCAGTTAAATTAGCCTTCCCGCATAAGCGGTCCCTAAATTTTCCTACTTGACAGATGCAACTGTCTTTCGGGTTGTTTAGGTCAACAACGAGCAGGGCTATTTTTAATTTTAATTGTCGGGTGCTCACTCTGACACGGGCTGGCCTCGAACTCATGAGCTCTTGGTCATAGTGATTTATTGCAGCTGGCTGCTAACCAGCCTGCACCACAGTTCCTGCAGAGAAGGACATTTTCTAACACTACTTGCATTGCCTTGTCTTAGACAGAAAAAGCAACACAGAGACAGAGCCTGTTTTTCATAGCCGGGGACATAAATTGGGGGTCTTGGTTGCAACCCAAATGATCCTTGTGACCTTTCCTATGACCTTGGGACCCGGGATAATCATGCGCGATACATGGAGGCTCCTATTTAGTTGGAATATAGTGAGACGTTTCTCAACCTCCTCTTGAAAAGCAACAAGGCACGCATAACAGAAATGGAAGCACCCGCTTTTTAAAAAATTATGCTGGCTTTTTTTCAAATCTAGCAGCAGAGCCAATGGCACGGAGATAATCGGATTAAGTGTATAATTATCCTTTCTATTTGTCAGTTCGGAGATGAGATTCTTTGTTGTTTCTCTGCATGCAGTGGTTTGGGGGAAGGGGGTGGAATGAGGCAGAGATGGGAAAGGAGCAGAACACGGATAGGATCATAATTGTGTGTTGCTTTGGGGGGAAAAAACATCCTGGTGTCACGCGTGTGATGGTTGTTCAGGCAGGAAGCCATTGGTGGGCTTCA